>NC_061510.1:201193362-201265207 GCF_022539505.1 Lolium rigidum | reverse complement strand
GCACCTACGGACGTGCAAGAGACAACTGGGATACAAGGCACACATGGCTTCTCCAAAAGTAATATCATATCATCTGACCACAAAGAAACAAGCTTGCACGCCCGGGAGAAACAAAGCATTCAAACTAATTGTGGCCACTGGACAAAGCTGTAGATTCCGACAGTGGTCGAGGGGAGACCCGGTAAGCATACCCACGTGTGGTTAGAGTGCTCAGTCTCGGAACAGATAACAAGAACTTGGGGTCCTAAGAGATTTAGGAAACACAAGTGAGCCGTCACAAAACGAGCAGCTGACCCACCGATGCCTCCGCTAAACAATTATCAACAACTAAAGTAACCATGATTCTTCCCAACATATAACCCGATAAGATAACAATAACAGTAACGAGATAAGACAGCACTAGCATGCACTACGACTCGCAAGAGCAGACTCGATAACCAAACAACAGCTGTAGGAGGTGGTGGTGGCAATATGGGTTGCTTGAGGTAACAAGTGGAAGGGACACGTGACAAGAACGCAACTTAAGTCTAGCATGAGGGAGAAGGCAAAATAAAATAGGTGAGCGACTCCTGCAGGGACAGGAGTATAGGGAAATGCTTGCCTATTAAAGCTTGCCGAGGGACAACCGGAGAACTTGGCGTATCTCACCGCACCACTTCGTGATCCTATCCGTGAAGAAGCAAATGCTGGAACACACAACGTATGGAAGTCTTACTACTACGGATAAAGAAGATCCAGCATGATCAAGATGATATGCATGACATGGCAACAATGATGCAATGCAACTTATCCATATTAATCGGAGTCGGAACACCGGACAAACAATTAGGGTTGAAGTTGCATTTCTACCAACAAAGTTAAGTGTTGATCAGCATGGCAAGACAAGGCATAGGTGCGGTACACAAGATTAAATGGAACCGGGATACAATAATAATCCCGCACAATTCCATATTTATTTATTAGGTGAATCGTTATTTAACCCCGAACAACCACATATGCGGTGCAACATGTATGAATGATGTTGATGCACATGATAAGAGAAGCAACAAGATATATGTGACACATTTTATAAAATAGGGCTTATGGTTGGGTTCTCACGTCCGGGAGCGGTCGCCGTGTTCGGGTTCGAAGAGGAAGATGAAGCTAGGTTTCGGTCTTCGGATCCGGGAAGGAGAACTTGGGTTTGTTTTCGGCGTCGGTGGCGAACTAGAAATGTCGAGGGTGAACTTGAAATTAAATGTTGGCGCCTCAAACGGTGGTCACGGCATCACACTGCCACTGCAGAACTTGTCCCCGTATGCTCCGCTACTGCAACATCACCGCAAGCACCAATCCTTAGCAAGGTTTCAAACCGATTTGATCGCAGCACCCACGGCAGCAACACCGCAAACATAGAGAACAAGTAGGAACCTTTGAGTCAAAATGGAAGAATCAGTTTCAGTCCGCGTTCGAACCAGAAGGCGCGAAGAACTGCCCCTGCAACACACTTGCGTGGTGCAGGCCGAGGAGGTTGAGGACGCCGGCACACACGCAGTTCAAGGCGGCGGAGGTCGATGCAGAAGCTCGCACGGGACGAGGACTCGCGCGAGAGGCCGCAACGGCATGGAGCGTAGAGGGAGACCAGGGACGAGCCCGGGGCGGAGAGGAGGCAGGGCCGCGCGCAGAGCTCAGGGCAGCGCGCTGAGCAGGGAGGTGGAGGCGACGGGGCCACGCGGCGGCTGCGCTATGGCGCGAGACGAGGAGAGGGTGGCGGGAGCAAGGCGGGGACGGCGACCATGAGCTCGAGGGGGAGAGGGGGCGCCGGCTCCTGGCTGCGCTGACGACGAGGAAGGGCCCGCGTACGGGAGGCGGACCTGCGACCGGAGGGAGGCGCGGCGGCCGAAGCTTGAGGAGGGCGAGGCCGGCGACGCAGCGAGGCGCTGCCTCCCGGTAGAGCAGAGGGAGGAGACGAGGTCGGGGCGCGGGTCGGGGTCGGGAGCAGAGAGGCTGGGATAGAGGAGACCGAGCGGGTGAGAGAGGAAGGGGTGGGAGGACTTGCACAGAAAAGACAAAGAAGGAGGGGGTTTTCTGCAAAGAGGGGGGCCGGCGGCGGAGGGGGTTGGAGTGGAAAAATGCCAGGGAGCCAGTTTGGATGGCTAGGGTTTTGGTGGGAGGCCGACTTGGGCTGGAAGGAGGCTTCCGGTTGGGCTGGCTTGGGCCTGTCCGGTTGGAGTGGCTTCTCCTTCCTTTTCTTTTTAATAAAAACTGTTTCCTGTTACGATTTTATGTTTGTTTTAAAAAAAATTGCAAATAGTTTACAGATCAGAAAATGAAGTAGAAAAATAAGGTTTTAATTTTGGGATAAAAAGAGAGAATAGTTTAACCAACAAAATAGGGTTTAATAAAATAATTTTATTTTGGCAAACATGAATGTGATGCATGCATGATGTCATGATGACTTGGAACGACACGGAGAAACAAGCAACGGAGAAAAACAAATCTATGGGGTTTTTCCGGGTCGTTACACCAGCCGGGCGGTGCGCCGGTCGACGCCTGCTTAAGTGGGTGCTGGGGGTTACCCTTTAGGGATCTTCTTCCTTACTTCCCCTTTCTCCCACAACCTCCATTGGCGTCGCCCTACCTCTCCACCGCTCCCTAGGGAATTCCCACCACTAGAACCTCCTCAAACTCCACTCCACCATAGATCGGGCACCTTGGAAGATCTTCACCAAGGGATTTGGTCCCTCTCAAGCCCTGTTTGGAGTTCTTGGGATTTTTCCCCTCAAGCCTCTTCTTGGTGTTCTTCTTGCTCCCTTGGTCAAGGAAGAGCATGTCTTCGGGTAATCCCCCTCCTCTCCTTCCTACATCTTGATTCCCTCATACATTGCACATTTGTTGAGGGATTTGAGAAACTAGGGTTAGGGTTAGGGTTTGTCTAAGTTCTCATGCCATTAGAGTGTAATTCACTACTATGCACTTGTTTCACTCTACATTGTTATAATATATGTACAAGTATATGAGCTTTTGCATGTTTTTGTGATTGAAAATCTGGGAAACACCTAATAGTTTGACAGTGCCCGACCTATGACCTAGTCAACCGGCCCTCACACTGGCCGGATCAGCGTGTCACCCGGTCGACCGGCTGGCGGACCGGCCAGTCCGGTCTCCCGCCCGGTTGTACCGGCTGATGCGCCGGCTCGCCTAGTTTTTCGCGCAACTTCGTCAAAACAGTTGTACATATGTTATACTCCTTGGACTCCTTATTTCTGATAACATGTACACTTATCCCACTGCTATTCTCGCTCTACTTGCTCATTCACAGGAGATTCTGGTGATGACACACGTGGTGTTGTTGCCAAGAGAGACAAGCATGAGAGGCCTCCAGGGTGCCGTACAAGCACTCGTATGCCTAGCAGAGCAGCTCAGGCAAGTGGTCCAGGTAGTTCAGCTGGGGGTCGAACCAAGACAACGGGCAAGAAAAGGAAAGACAAACACGCAGTTCCAGATGAGGATCTTGTTGAGAAAGTGCCAACATACAATATGGGCACAGTACATCTTGCTGAGTGGAGAAGACTCAGAGAGAAGAATCCGTATCGGTTCGAGGAAAGAACTTAGCTTGGTGGAGATAGGGAATTCTGGACCAACACTCAGTTGAGCATATGGGATGATTTCTACAACTCCTCAGATTGTATGAAGAATGGTGTCATTGTGCATCCCAAGACCATCAACAAGGAAGTACTTACCATGCACCAAGCCACTAAGTACCGCTTTGTGGTTGATACCTTGCAGAAGATGGGGCTGCTTGATCTTGTGTGCCTGAAGCCTGGTAATACAAAGGGAGTTGGGTTATATTGCCCAATCCTTGTCCGCCAATTCCATTGCATTGTGTTCTTTCATGATGATGATGCTCGCACTATGACGTGGATGACTGGAAAGGAGAAGTACACTTGCAACTACCTTGACTTCTGTGAAGCCATGGGATTTGGTAGTGGCCGTGCTCATGGTTTTTAGATTCACTCTCAGGATCAATTCTCTCATGGGGACATTGCTTTCTCCTATCCTCCGGAGCCTACAGCTTCCCCTCCAACCATCTCTGGGATGTACTACTCTTATTTTCTACTTGCCAAGCTATTCCATGAGAATCTCATCAGCAAGTCAGGAGATACAAGTGAATGTCGAGCCTACCATCTTAATCTCATGTACTACTGCCGTCCTGAAAACATTAGGGCGATTGATGGCTGTGACTTCCTCTACTGTGAGCTAAGGCGCTCTGTTCGCAACCGTATGACTCCAAACTATGCTCAGTATGTTCAGCAGCTCATCAATACAGTTGTGCCATCTCCCAACAACAAGAAAGATCAACTGGTCAAGATGGAACCGTTCAAGATTCCTCAATAGGGAGATAAACCGGAAGTCCCATCTATGATGCCTTCTGAGCACCGGTCCAAGGAAACGCATGACCCTACAGCTAGCTCCAGCTATTCTATGCTCCCCAAGCGGGGTGCCTCTCGCTTCTCGACTAGCCTGTGGCAGATATGCAAGAATACCAATGATGTTGCTCATCAAAGCTTTGCCCTGAACCAAGAGACTAGGAGGCGCCAAAATGAGTTCATGGCTGCAAGAAACCATCATGTCCCTCCACCTGGACCTGAGATGGAACCTGTGGTTGCACCAACTTTGGAGATGCCTCCTGATACGTCTCCGACGTATCGATAATTTCTTATGTTCTATGCCATATTATTGATGATACCTACATGTTTTATGCACACTTTATGTCATATTCGTGCATTTTCTGGAACTAACCTATTAACAAGATGCCGAAGTGCCGGTTCTTGTTTTACGCTGTTTTTGGTTTCAGAAATCCTAGTACGAAATATTCTCGGAATTGGACGAAACGAAGACCCAGGGGCCTATTTTTCCACGGAGCTTCCAGAAGACCAAAGAGCATACGAAGTGGGGCCACGAGGTGGCGACACCACAAGGCGGCGCGGCCAAGGAGGGGCCCGCGCCGGCCTATGGTGTGGGCCCCTCGTCAGCCCCCCGACTCTGCCCTTCCGCCTACTTAAAGCCTCCGTCGCGAAACCCACGAGGCGAAGAACCACGATACGGAAAACCTTCCGGAGCCGCCGCCATCGCGAAGCCAAGATCCGGGGGACGGGAGTCTCGTTCCGGCACCCTGCCGGAGCGGGGAAGTGCCCCGGAAGGCTTCTCCATCGACACCGCTGCCATCTCCACCGCCATCTTCATCACCGCTGCTGCTCCCATGAGGAGGGAGTAGTTCTCCATCGAGGCTCGGGGCATGTACCGGTAGCTATGTGGTTCATCTCTCTCCTATGTGCTTCAATACAATAATCTCATGAGCTGCCTTACATGATTGAGATTCATATGATGATGCTTGTAATCTAGATGTCATTATGCTAGTCAAGTGAGTTTTACTTATGTGATCTCCGGAGACTCCTTGTCCCACGTGTGTAAAGGTGACGAGTGTGTGCACCGTGTGGGTCTCTTAGGCTATATTTCACGAGAATACTTATTCACTTGTTGAATGGCATAGTGAGGTGCTTCTTTATATCTCTTTATGATTGCAATGTGTTTGTATCACAATTTATCTATGTGCTACTCTAGCAATGTTATTAAAGTAGTTTTATTCCTCCTGCACGTGTGCAAAGGTGACGATGTGTGCACCGTGTTAGTACTTGGTTTATGCTATGATCATGATCTCTCGTAGATTGCGAAGTTAACTATTGCTATGATAATATTGATGTGATCTATTCCTCCTACATATGCATGAAGGTGACAGTGTGCATGCTATGTTAGTACTTGGTTTAGTCTTTTGATCTATCTTACACTAAAGGTTACTAAAATATGAGCATTATTGTGGAGCTTGTTAACTCCGGCATTGAGGGTTCGTGTAATCCTACGCAATGTGTTCATCATCCAACAAGAGTGTAGAGTATGCATTTATACTGTTACGTTATGTGATCAATGTTGAGAGTGTCCACTAGTGAAAGTCTAATCCCTAGGCCTTGTTCCTAAATACTTGCTATCGCTGCTTGTTTACTTGTTTTATTGCGTTACTACTTCTTTGCGTTACTCTTGCTTGTTTCTTGTCCTGGGCAAAGCACTTTTCTGGTGCCGTTGCCGTTGCTACTGCTTATTCATACCACCTGTATTTCACTATCTCTTCGCCGAACTAGTGCACCTCTTAGGTGTGTTGGGGACACAAGAGACTTCTTGCTTTGTGGTTGCAGGGTTGCATGAGAGGGATATCTTTGACCTCTTCCTCCCCGAGATCGATAAACCTTGGGTAATCCACTTAAGGGAAACTTGCTTGCTGTTCTACAAACCTCTGCTCTTGGAGGCCCAACACTGTCTACAAGAATAGAAGCTCCCGTAGACATCAAGCACTTTTACGGCGCCGTTGCCGGGGAGGTAAGGTAAAAGGTATTCACATCCTCCGACTACTAAGCTATTTCCTAGCACTGTTGCCGGGGTGTGAGTGCTCGAAGCTATTTCCTTTAGATCCTGCAATTGCATCTTGTTGTTTCTTGTTTACACTAGTTTGGCATAATGTACAAGAGTGAGCTTCTTATTCTATTTCCTGATTTAAAACATGGATTGTTTGATGCGAAAATTAAAAAACCTATGGAATCTTATTTGCATCTTGGTAGTAATATTAGTATGAACGCTTTGAACACCATTGTTGATAATAATATAGAAAGTTCTAAGCTTGGGGAAGCTGGTTTTCATGATCTTTTTAGTCCCCCAAGCATTGAGGAGAAAATTTTCTTTGATGATACTATGCCTCCTACACTTGATGAGAATAATAATGATAGCTACTTTGTTGAATTTGCTCCCACTACAACTAATAAAATTGATTATGCTTATGTGGAGAGTAATAATTTTATGCATGAGACTCATGATAAGAATGCTTTATGTGATAGTTATATTGTTGAGTTTGCTCATGTTGCTACTGAAAGTTATTATGAGAGAGGAAAATATGGTTGTAGAAATTTTCATGTTACTAAAATGCCTCTCTATGTGCTGAAATGTTTGAAGCTACACTTGTTTTATCTTCCTATGCTTGTTACTTTGCTCTTCATGAACTTGATTATTTACAAGATTCCCATGCATAGGAAGCATGTTAGACTTAAATGTGTTTTGAATTTGCCTCTTGATGCTCTCTTTTGCTTCACATACTATTTCTTGCGAGTGCATCATTAAAACTGCTGAGCCCATCTTAATGGCTAAAAAGAAAGAACTTCTTGGGAGATAACCCATGTGTTATTTGGCTACAGTACTTTGTTTTATATTTGTGTCTTGGAAGTTGTTTACTACTGTAGCAACCTCTCCTTATCTTAGTTTTGATGTTTTGTTGTGCCAAGTAAAGTCTTTGATAGTAAAGTAAGTACTAGATTTGGATTACTGCGCGAGTTCTAGATTTCTTTGCTGTCACGAATGCTGGGTCTACCTCCCTGTAGGTAGCTCAGAAAATTAAGCCAATTTACGTGCATGATCCTCAGATATGTACACAACTTTCATTCAATTTGAGCATTTTCATTTGAGCAAGTCTGGTGGCATAATAAAATCCATCTTTACGGACTGTTCTGTTTTGACAGATTCTGCCTTTTATTTTGCATTGCCTCTTTTGCTATGTTGGATGAATTTCTTTGATCCATTAATGTCCGGTAGCTTTATGCAATGTCCAGAAGTGTTAAGAATGATTGTGTCACCTCTGAACATGTGAATTTTTATTATGCACTAACCCTCTAATGAGTTGTTTCGAGTTTGGTGTGGAGGAAGTTTTCAAGGATCAAGAGAGGAGTATGATGCAATATGATCAAGGAGAGTGAAAGCTCTAAGCTTGGGGATGCCCCGGTGGTTCACCCCTGCATATATCAAGAAGACTCAAGCGTCTAAGCTTGGGGATGCCCAAGGCATCCCCTTCTTCATCGACAACATTATCGGGTTCCTCCCACGAAACTATATTTTTATTCCGTCACATCTTATGTACTTTGCTTGGAGCGTCGGTTTGTTTTTGTTTTTTGTTTTGTTTGAATAAAATGGATCCTAGCATTCACTTTATGGGAGAGAGACACGCTCCGCTGTAGCATATGGACAAATATGTCCTTAGGCTCTACTCATAGTATTCATGGCGAAGTTTCTTCTTCGTTAAATTGTTATATGGTTGGAATTGGAAAATGCTACATGTAGTAACTCTAAAATGTCTTGGATAATTTGATACTTGGCAATTGTTGTGCTCATGTTTAAGCTCTTGCATCATATACTTTGCACCCATTAATGAAGAAATACTTAGAGCTTGCTAATTTGGTTTGCATATTTGGTTTCTCTAGAGTCTAGATAACATCTAGTATTGAGTTTTGAACAACAAGGAAGACGGTATGGAGTCTTATAATGTTTACAATATGTCTTTTATGTGAGTTTTGCTGTACCGTTCATCCTTGTGTTTGTTTCAAATAACCTTGCTAGCCTAAACCTTGTATCGAGAGGGAATACTTCTCATGCATCCAAAATACTTGAGCCAACCACTATGCCATTTGTGTCCACCATACCTACCTACTACATGGTATTTATCCGCCATTCCAAAGTAAATTTCTTGAGTGCTACCTTTAAAATTCCATCATTCACCTTTGCAATATATAGCTCATGGGACAAATAGCTTAAAAAACTATTGTGATATTGAATATGTACTTATGCACTTTATCTCTTATTAAGTTGCTTGTTGTGCGATAACCATGTTTACGGGGACGCCATCAACTATTCTTTGTTGGATATCATGTGAGTTGCTATGCATGTCCGTCTTGTACGAAGTAAGAGAGATCTACCACCTTCATGGTTGGAGCATGCATATTGTTAGAGAAGAACTTTGGGCCGCTAACTAAAGCCATGATTCATGGTGGAAGTTTCGGTTTGGACATATATCCTCAATCTCATATGAGAATAATAATTGTTGCCACATGCTTATGCATTAAAAGAGGAGTCCATTATCTGTTGTCCATGTTGTCCCGGTATGGATGTCTAAGTTGAGAATAATCAAAAGCGAGAAATCCAAAATGCGAGCTTTCTCCTTAGACCTTTGTACGAGGCGGCATGGAGGTACCCCATTGTGACACTTGGTCAAAACATGTGCATTGCAAAGATCCGGTAGTCCAAGTTAATTAGGACAAGGTGCGGGCACTATTAGTATACTATGCATGAGACTTGCAACTTGTAAGATATAATGTACATAACTCATATGCTTTATTACTACCGTTGACAAAATTGTTTCATGTTTTCAAAATAAAAGCTCTAGCACAAATATAGCAATCGATGCTTTCCTCTTTGAAGGACCATTCTTTTTACTTTTATGTTGAGTCGGTTCACCTATCTCTCTCCACCTCAAGAAGCAAACACTTGTGTGAACTATGCATTGATTCCTACATACTTGCATATTGTACTTGTTATATTACTCTATGTTGACAATTATCCATGAGATATACATGTTACAAGTTGAAAGCAACCGCTGAAACTTAATCTTCCTTTGTGTTGCTTCAATACCTTTACTTTGATTTATTGCTTTATGAGTTAACTCTTATGCAAGACTTATTAATACTTGTCTTGAAGTACTATTCATGAAAAGTCTTTGCTTTATGATTCACTTGTTTACTCATGTCATTACCATTGTTTTGATCGTTGCATCCACTACATATGTTTACAAATAGTATGATCAAGGTTATGATGGCATATCACTTCAGAAATTATCTTTGTTATCGTTTTACACTGCTCGGGACGAGCGAGAACTAAGCTTGGGGATGCTTGATACGTCTCAGACGTATCGATAATTTCTTATGTTCTATGCCATATTATTGATGATACCTACATGTTTTATGCACACTTTATGTCATATTCGTGCATTTTACGGAACTAACCTATTAACAAGATGCCAGAAGTGCCGGTTCCTGTTTCTACGCTGTTTTTGGTTTCAGAAATCCTAGTAACGAAATATTCTCGGAATTGGACGAAACGAAGACCCGGGGGCCTATTTTTTCCACGGAGCTTCCGAGAAGACCGAAGAGCATACGAAGTGGGGCCACGAGGTGGCGACACCACAAGGCGGCGCGGCCAAGGAGGGGCCGCGCCGCCTATGGTGTGGGCCCCTTGTCGGCGCCCCGACTCTGCCCTTCCGCCTACTTAAAGCCTCCGTCGCGAAACCCACGAGGCGAAGAACCACGATACGGAAAACCTTCCGGAGCCGCCGCCATCGCGAAGCCAAGATGCGGGGGACGGGAGTCTACGTTCCGGCACCTGCCGGAGCGGGGAAGTGCCCCGGAAGGCTTCTCCATCGACACCGCTGCCATCTCCACCGCCATCTTCATCACCGCTGCTGCTCCCATGAGGAGGGAGTAGTTCTCCATCGAGGCTCGGGGGCTGTGCCGGTAGCTATGTGGTTCATCTCTCTCCTATGTGCTTCAATACAATAATCTCATGAGCTGCCTTACATGATTGAGATTCATATGATGATGCTTGTAATCTAGATGTCATTATGCTAGTCAAGTGAGTTTTACTTATGTGATCTCCGGAGACTCCTTGTCCCACGTGTGTAAAGGTGACGGTGTGTGCACCGTGTGGGTCTCTTAGGCTATATTTCACGAGAATACTTATTCACTTGTTGAATGGCATAGTGAGGTGCTTCTTTATATCTCTTTATGATTGCAATGTGTTTGTATCACAATTTATCTATGTGCTACTCTAGCAATGTTATTAAAGTAGTTTTATTCCTCTTGCACGTGTGCAAAGGTGACGATGTGTGCATCGTGTTAGTACTTGGTTTATGCTATGATCATGATCTCTTGTAGATTGCGAAGTTAACTATTGCTATGATAATATTGATGTGATCTATTCCTCCTACATATGCATGAAGGTGACGGTGTGCATGCTATGTTAGTACTTGGTTTAGTCTTTTGATCTATCTTACACTAAAGGTTACTAAAATATGAGCATTATTGTGGAGCTTGTTAACTCCGGCATTGAGGGTTCGTGTAATCCTACGCAATGTGTTCATCATCCAACAAGAGTGTAGAGTATGCATTTATCTGTTACGTTATGTGATCAATGTTGAGAGTGTCCACTAGTGAAAGTCTAATCCCTAGGCCTTGTTCCTAAATACTGCTATCGGCTGCTTGTTTCTTGTTTCTTTGCGTTACTCTTCTGCTGCGTTACTCTCGCTTGTTTACTTGTCCTGGGCAAAGCACTTTTACAGTGCCGTTGCCGTTGCTACTGCTTATTCATACCACCTGTATTTCACTATCTCTTCGCCGAACTAGTGCACCTCTTAGGTGTGTTGGGGACACAAGAGACTTCTTGCTTTGTGGTTGCGGGGTTGCATGAGAGGGATATCTTTGACCTCTTCCTCCCTGAGATCGATAAACCTTGGGTAATCCACTTAAGGGAAACTTGCTGCTGTTCTACAAACCTCTGCTCTTGGAGGCCCAACACTGTCTACAAGAATAGAAGCTCCCGTAGACATCACCTCCCATTGATGATGAGATGCTCCAGACCTTTGATCTCTCCCTATTTGCTCATGGTGGTGTTCCCCCTCCTACAACTAGATCTGCTCATGCTCCTGAGGCTTCTGGAACTGGCAATGATGATGAATAATATGAAGATTATAAAGAAGATGATGATTAGGATGGTGATGAGAACTCTCCACCCACTGGGACAGAGTTCTATTGATGGGAGCGCTAGCATCCCTACTCTTTCCTTCGCCTTTTTGGTGTTCCGATGCCAAAGGGGGAGAAGAGAGTAGAGTCTAAGATCACGGGGTTCCTTGGGTGTTGCACAAGCCATGCTTGATACTTTATTTGCTTCTTACTTGGCTTGTGCTATTTGCTTGCTTTCATTTCCGGAATCATTTGCTACTTTGAATAATTCGTGTATGGACAAGTTATTGTATGCTTAATCTCTACGTTAGGATGATGCTATATGCCTCTATCTTGATATATACATGTCCATACCATGCTTGTTTCCAAAAGATATTGAGGGAGCTTCTCATGTTCAACAAATGGTGCACTTTGCATTCAAACGCAAACTCTCCAAGTGCACACATTATGGGGGAGCTGTCTTAATATCTTATATGGAATCAAGGTTTAAGCTTATCATAATATTTATATGTGACTCTAGCTCGGTTTGTCATCGTATACCAAAAAGGGGGAGATTGTAAGGGTATTTTACCCTTATCCATTATTTTGGTATCAATGACATTGTTGCTAGAGTAATTGGACTAATACATGTCTATGAGATTATTCCCATGTATTAGCAAAATAGGCATAATGGTGTATCAATGGAACAAGAAGGTGAAGGGAGACCCCCCACTTCGACAAAAAATGAAGAAGGGTCGATTTGCCTCGGCCGGCTGCAGGTCCGGTTGGACCGGCCGCTGCACCGGCTAGCCCGACGGTGTCCGGCCTCTAGACCGGTGCACATCGGGCACTATCTAGTAAGGTTTTCAGCTTCGCCCGGTGTTGGCCCGGCCTGAGATCCGGTTTAGACCGGACTGGTCCAGTCCCACGCCCGGTCGGACCGACATGTGGATCGGATGCCCCGGCACGGACCGGCTCCTGCTCCGGTGGCAACCGGGGCCATGTTCTGTATGTCACCAATCCTCCCCGATCACGGCCCGGCGCCAGGTCCGGTGTGGATCGGACGGTCCGATTTGTGGCCCGGTCTGACCGGCCCCTGCGCCGGACGGCCCGGCCCCAGGCCCGGTTGACCGGGCTCCTCGAAGATTTGACGAGCTGGACAAGTTGCAACGGCTGGATTTCAAGTGACCATATAAATACCCCTTCACCTACCTCAGAACACTTAGGCACTACATTACAAACTGTTCTTGAGCTCTCTCTCTCTCATACTCCATTGATAGAAACACCAAAAGCCTCAGATCTCCCTCCTCCTCCACCCAAACTCGAATCCCTCCAGGGAAAAGATAGAGGAGGCCCTGGTCTATAGTTCCACTGGTGAGGACATCCCTACTACACTACTACCTCCGTCATTGCAAGATGAAGACGATGCTGCTGTGAAGCTCAAGTCCAATAAAGTCAGGATTGGACCAATGACACGAGCTCGTGCGAACCTACTCAAACAACAGGTGAACTTGTTCCTAAGTGATACTTTGATCGACGAGAACTTTATACTGCCTAAGTCCTTTTACTTATGTATGATCAGGTATGAAGAAGGAGCAAGCATCGCACGAGGAGGAGAGGAGCAGCTGGACAAGAAGCTGGACGTGAAGCTGGACATGGAGCTGGCCATGAAGCTGGACATGAAGACATCCCATGGAAGCGCGAGGAAGGAGAGGGAGGCATGCACGAGGGGAGAAGAAGAAGTCCAGGCCGGAGCCAGGCCCGGTCAGACCGGCGCGCCCGGTCCGATCGGGCGCCACACCGGATCAGCCCTGCGCCGACCGGATGCCACACTTGTGCCAGCCGGGCACTATCCAGTAAGCCTGGACGCTTAGCCCGGTCACCAACCGGTGCCAGACTCGGTTGAAACCGGATGGCCCGGTCCCAGGCCCGGTCGACCGGCCGTATGACCGGCCGACTCCGAGTCTGTCTCGACCAGATCCGATCTGGGTCGGTTTTCTATGTGTATTTTTGACTCCTGGTCATCCTGAACCCCTATATAAGTGCCCAGGACGCCCCCAAATTAGGTTTAGACCACGTTTAAGATAAACCCTAGTTCATAGTTGATTGCTTCGCAACTCTATTGAATCCCTACACCATATTGCTTTGATTTGGTGTAAACCCTGAAAGTCTTGTGTGATATGTTGTTCCATTGGGAGTTAGACGGTTGCAACTTACCGCTTCGTGGTCGGTGGCTACGTGCGCAAGTGTGTGGAGTTGCGAATATCTTGCAGGGTTGAGAGCTGTTGCATTGGCGACAGGGACCAATCGAGAGACTTCGTTGCGTCATACAAGTTATCATCCACTTCATCATCGTGTATCTCCGATGTGTTCATCCCGTGATCATCATCACCACCGTTGCTTACTGAGAAGATCGGGCCACCCCTTATCATCTTGGTATCAGATTTCAGTGTTTCCTCGGTAAGCCATCCACAATCCACCCCATAGTTGAGTTGTGAGTGTTTTCCTATCCAGAAAAGCCATAAAAAGTTAGGGTTAGGGTTTGCCATAGCCTTAGATTGCACTAATTTCGAGTTTTAGTTGCTTTTCGTAGTAGTTTTTGCGTATCTTTTTCTTCCATCTAGTAATTGTTAGGGTTTGTGTTTCCGCTATCATCTAGAGTCAGTTTTTGTTGCTCCGAGTACACATATCATACAGTTTGCTTGTTCCCAACCATAGATACAGCCTTTCGATATAAGTGACTAGGAACTTCCCCAGAAGACACTAGTTTTACCGCTCGACATGCTGCTCATTAGGGTTTTGGTGCTTTGCATTATCTGTTGGCCGTGTTATCAAGGAGTTGAGTCATAAAAAACAAAAAAAAGTGAAAAGAGAAAAGAAGCAAAAAGAGCTACATAGCTGCCTGTGATACAAAAAGAAAATCCAAAAAAGAAAAGTGAAGTGCTATTAGAATCAAGTGAAGGCCTAAGTTTACTTTACTGCACATGTAGTTGAGTAAACTTGTGCCTGTCCCGTTGAGCTTTGCTAGCGTCTCTCGAGTACTGTACAACCTTTCATCCATATAGTTGCATTGCCACATTTATCGCCTTGTGTGAGTATCATTGGTTATCTACGGTCAGCGCTAGAGCTTGTTATTGGTGCAAATAGGTAGCCCACCTACAGCCCCAGATATATCCTGCTTTGTCGTGTGATTGTTCTTATACCCTTGATATTCGCTTCGCTACATCCGTGCCCTACTCGTCACTACGAGTGGTAAGCAATACTAATTCACTTTGGAGCGGTAAGATTTCCTTTTCTTATCAGTTTGAGTGAATTGTGAGAGTACCACCATATATATATTTGTTTTAGTGCACTAATCTACTAACCATGTCTTCTAGTGATGAGAAAATTGTTCACCAGAAAAACAAGGATGCCGCTGATGTGATGACATGGAGGGAGTATGAAGCTCTTCGTAATGAGATGCGACGTGAATTCCGCGTTCAGGACAAAGAACTAAAGAATGCCATTGACGGGGTTTCCAAAAAGCTGGATACTACTAATGAGACCGTCAATGTTATGCAAGATTAAATGACGGATATCCAGCGCAATATTCAAGCTTTGACACTCGCTGTTGAGAATTTGACCCAACAACAACAACACCGTGAGGATGAAGATGCTGAGCTTCAAGATGAAGCACATGGTGTTGGTCGTGGTGCTGGGCGTGGTAACCGTGGTCGTGGATTTCTTGAACTCGGACGCCATGGTCGTGGGTTTGAGGAAGAAGACGGATTGGGTAAGCCAAAGTTCTCGATACCCAAATTTGAAGGAGGTGCTGATGTTGAAGAATACCTCACTTGGGAGCTGAAGATTGAGAAGTTATGGCGCTTACATACTTATACTGAAGATAGGAAGGTCAAACTTGCTTCCTCAGAATTTGATGGCTATGCATTGCGTTGGTGGGATGGTGTTACACGTACTCGTCAAGAAGATCACGAGCTGCCAGTTCGTACATGGCAAGAGATGAAGGCCATTATGCAAGCTCGTTTCGTGCCCACTAATTATTTGCGCTCAATATATGATAAGTTGACCCTATTGCGACAAGGTGTGAAGACTGTTGATACTTATTTCATGGAGATGGAGATGCTTATGCAGCGTGGTCGTGTCCGTGAATCACTACAGATGACAATGCAGCATTTTCTACATGGTTTGAAGTATGATATCAAAGGCATTGTTCGTCATCACTGTTACACCACTATGAATGAGTTGCTACATCATGCAAGAGAATCTGAAGCACAATTAGCTGAAGAAGCGCAAATCAAAGGTCGTTCTACGGGAGCTGGGCGAACTGACTTATCCTTGTTGATGCGCGACCGTGGCCGGATGGATTGGGACGGGGCTTGCCTGTGCCCGCAGCGTGCGACCATCCGTGCGACGGGACAAGTGAATCCCATCGAAAAAAGAACAGAAATACAAGCCGCGACGTATCCATCCCCGTGTAGATTCCCTGTGTATCCATCCCCTGTGTGAACCGAAGCTCGAGCTGGAACAAGAACTCAAGTGGCGACCTTGGCCGTAGTCCCGTTCTGCGACCTCCAGCCGCTACCCCTCGAAGGATCTCGCCGCTCCACCGCCTCGGGGTCAGGGACGGTTCCTCTGCTCCTCCGACGCCGGCCCGTTCCTGGCAACCGTGCGCCCTTGCGAATCAGACTGGCGCTGGCACGGGTGGTCTTGCCTGAAGGCAGCGTGTGAAGCTACAGGAGGTGCCGAGGGGGTGGTCTGACTCCCCGTAGGCCGTGGCGGCGACGCGGACATGGTGCAGCTAGCGCCGGGGCAGCTAGGGCGCTGGCGGCGAGGCCCCCGACTCAGCAAAAGTAGAGCCTTGCAGCTCATGTTTGCAACTCATATAGCCTATAATTTCTGAAATCTCGGGACCTATCATATGTGAAAGCTTCCGGACAACTGTGGTGACTAAGTTTAGTTACTAGATTCGTCAACTTTTTAGAAAAGAAATTCATAAGAAAAAAAATAGGCTGCCTTAGTCCTCTTACAATCGTAAGTCTTGTCCCATGGTGTAGGCGAATTGGTTACTACTCCTACTCATTATGTACCTATTTTGGTGACCCATGCGTTTTTTCCGACCTAATTTGACCATCGACATATAATACATGTCTGAATCCATGAAATTGTGTTTGAATAAAGTTTCTCTGGGACAACTTTTTTTATAACAAATAGCAAATATTTTATTAGTCAAATTACGGGTTAAAGTTAAAGCATGAAAACCGAAAGCACCATTTCCAGATTCCAATGGAAACGGAGGGAGTACTCATTAGAATATGTGAATATCGTCACGATGATGCTATATCCAATGTGCTAAATTTGCGCCCGTTTCCGTGACAAACAATTTTGGAGTGGACCTGAGAGGAAATTGCAGGCCAGGTCGGTGTACCTTCACGGCACAAACAACGCTTGAATAAGTCGTGCTACCATCCATCCAAACGCACGTTGCAGAAGAAGTACTCTATGCTGATCGGTCAAAGACAGAGACACGCTGGCGTACTGGTTTTGTTGTCCTCCGCAGACCGCAGCCCCACCGCCCATGCAAATTAGCTTCCAGAGACAACACGATGGCGTACATATCGAAGAGTAAAACATGTTAACAGCGTCACGGTGAACAACGGACTTGGTCTGGTCAACGTTCGATGGATGTTTCCCCAAGCCTTCTTCTACATAGCTGGAGGTTGACCACCATCTCCTCCTTCCTAGTAGCCTATAAGATCGAAGCTTTTCTCCCCCTCAACTAGCTAGCTAGCAGCGCAGCTACTACTTTCATACAATACAATGGAGAAGGCGCTCCAGATTTTCGTGATTGCAGTTTCCGCCATGATCGCTGTTGTTGCAATCTTGACCATCATCGCGAGATGCTGCGGCCTTGGCGGGCCCAACGGCAATCACATAGGAGGCTCCGGTGGCGCCGGTGGAAGGGGTGGCACGGACTTGGAAACTGGAGATGGTCCAGACGATGGAGGTGGTGGAGACGGCGCAGGTTGGGGAGGTGGAGGAGGAGATGGTGGAGGTTGGGGAGGTGGAGGAGGCGGCGGAGATGGAGGTGGTGGAGGAGGAGGTGGGGGCGGCGGAGATGGAGGTGGAGGTGGTGGCGGAGGAGGAGGCGGGGGTGGCGGTGGCGGTTGCTAAGAAGTGCATCATGCAAGCAAAATACAGTAGTTCTTAAAAATCAGAATAGGAAGTCATGCAATTATAATAGGGCAGCCAATGTAGCAACACTATACTCCCGTCGGTGGCACACCGGTGGTGGCTGCTGGTGGGACGGTTTGCGCCATCCCCTTCTTCTCGCCGGTGCGGGGTGGTGACCTTGGGTTTCTCCCGCGGTTCGAGGACGCCCGGGGCAGCAACCTCGGGTTCGATGGAGGAGGCGGCCTTCTTCTTCGTCGGAGGTGGTCGGCCAGGCTCGTAGTCCTGTGTGGGGGATCACACAGGTTTCCGGCGATGGTGATCTAGTCCGGGGTGTCATGGCGGCCGGTGAAAACTGAGCCTCGACCTCGGTCTTGGCGGATGATGGCGGCATCGGTCGACGTCGTTACCTTGTCGAAGGCGTCATCTTTGCCCGTCTTGGCACTACACTCGGCGAGTTGGGGATGCGCGGCTGCCGGTGAAAACCGTGTTCCGACCTCGGTTGGCGGACGATGGCGACGTGTCACGCCGCAACCTTCTTGAAGGCATCGTCGACGCAGTCTGTGGTTTCTCACTCGTGCTGCTCCGGGGGAAACCCTAGGTCCGGGTCTCCCGGATCGGACGATGGCGGCGCGTCCTGCGTCGTTCTACCTCTTGGGGCATCGTTTTTGGAGCAGCTGCTGGATGTTGGCGGACCTCGGTGGAGTGGTGTTCATCTACCACATTGTTGGCGCCGAGTCTCGGTGGCATGGTGCTGCAGGGTATCGACGACGGATGCGGGATGATGTATACGTGCGGGAGGGTGGAGCCGTGCGGCGTCATGGTGGCATCGACGGCAGGTCTTGCAAGGTTAATGCGTTGATCTCTCTTGAAGATGGAGTCGAGGAAGACGGCGGGAGCAACTCCTGTGGCGTGTGCGTTGGCGTGCGGCGAGAGTACGCTTGGTCGGATGTGTTTCTCACCTGCTATTGGGCGATCTGAGAAGGCATTTAGTTTTGGATGATTTGAGTTGGTGTATTGTCACCCTCTTCATCCCACTGTAGGTATAGTAAGGTTGCTTCGAGTTTGATCTTTTATATTTTTTTTTGTAAGGTTTCGTGAATAATCTAATAAAAAAAGTCGTGTGCATCCTTTGGATGCAGAAGCTGGGGCGATATTTCCCCTATTTCGAATTTTTTTTATAAATATTTGTATATATTTGTATATACCATACATAGAATTATTTGTGAAAGCATTTGACATCTTGTACTCTGTACAGAAGCCTTTTCAACACAATTTTCTCGGAAACTTGGTGAACCCCAGATAATCAATCTAATTGATCTTCAGACTATCAGAACTACTAACTCAAATGGGCATTGGTCTTTTGGGAAATAAAGGTGTCCATCTAAATAGAAGAATGAAGCCAAGTTTTACATCCCACTTTCTAAAATGCAAAAGAGAAAACAATGCTAGAAGGCCCATCATTAGACAAGGCTGTGTCATATATGCCCAGCGCCTTGAGGAGAAACGTGCAAGTAAAGGCCCCGCAAAAGGGAAAACGTGTAAGTAGCGAAAAATGAAGAATATCCTTTCTGAAATTCAAACTTTATCACCAGCTTCCAAACAAAAATGAAGAATATCTCTGTTGAGCTGACTAAAATTTGGAGTAATGAAGAAATAAAAGCTAGACAAAGGTTCAAAGAAAGATATATTTTGAAAGGTGATCGTAATACTGCTTATTTTCATGCTATAGCAAACCAGATGAGGAGGAAGAAGCAAATTTGTCAATTGCAAGGGGAAGAAGGGATGGTTGAAGATAATAAAGGTATGTTGGATATTGATGTTAAGTACTATAAAGACCTTTTCTGTAAAGAACCTTGCCTTGATATTGATTTGTTAGATGGTTTTTGGGATCCTGAGGATATGGTGTCTCAAGAACATAATAACATGCTTAATGCTGACTTTTCTGAGAAAGAGGTTAAGGATGCTATCTTTGGCTCTTATGCTGAAGGTGCTCCTGGACCTGATGGTTTTTCTTTCCTTTTTTACCAACACTTTTGGGAGCTCATTAGAGCTGATTTCATGGACATGGTCAAGGATTGGAATGAGGGGAAGCTTGATCTTTATAGATTAAATTTCTCACTCTTGACTTTGATTCCAAAGTAAACTGATGCTGTAATTATACAGAAGTTTAGACCTATTGCCCTAACCAATTGCAGTTTTAAGATTTTTTCTAAATGTGCCACCAATAAGTTGGGTGTGGTTAGTGAGGAACTTATTTCTCCTAACCAAACAGCTTTCATTAAGGGGAGATACATTCTTGAGGGTGTTGTTTCTGCCCATGAAGTTATTCATGATGCGGTTCATAGGGAGCAATCTGGCTTTATTTTTAAACTTGACTATGAAAAGGCATATGATATGGTTGGTAGAGATTTCCTTTTGAGAGTCATGAGGATGAGGGGCTTTAGCCCTAGATGGATGTCTATTATTGAGGGGCTTTTACATAAAGGTTCTATTGGTGTTAGGATTAATGATTGCAATAGTCATTTCTTCCTTACTAGAAGAGGTGTGAGGCAGGGGACCCTATTTCCCCCATCCTCTTTAATTTCATGGCTGATGTCTTCACCAAGGTGCTATCTAAAGCTGCTGGTGATAGGCAGATTGATGGCCTTATGCAAGAGCTGGGTAGAGGGGGGATCATTAGTATTCAATATGCTGATGATACTCTTCTGTTTCTTGAAAATAAGTTGCAATCTGTCATAAATTTAAAGTGGATCTTAGCTTGTCTTGAACATATGTCGGGAATGAGAATAAATTTTCATAAATGTGATCTGGTACCTATTAATGTTGCTGAGGAGGATGCTCAACTTACTGCCCAATCTCTAAGTTGTAAAATAGGGGAGTTTCCTATGAATTATCTAGGTGTTCCCCTACATCACATCAAACTTAGGAAGGAGGATATTCAACCTGTTGTTGATAAAATCCTTAAAAAAGCTGGTGGTTGGAGAGGTAAACTTCTTAACCATGCTGCCAAGTTAGAGCTGGTCAGAAGTGTTCTGGCTAGTATTCCCATTTATCTCCTTAGTGTGATTAAGTTCCCAAAATGGGTCATTACCCTTATTAATTCCCAAATGGCACACTGCCTCTGGGATAATTATGAGGGGCATCATAAATACCATCTAGCTAATTGGGGGCTGGTGACCAGGAAGAAGGAGTATGGAGGATTGGGCATCCCTGACTTATCAAAGATGAACATGTGCCTCTTAGCCTCCTGGGTCAAAAGATATCACTTGAGTGAAAGATAAAGTGTGGAAGCAAATAGTAGATACCAAATATAACTTGGATAATCCCAATCTTTTCTCTTGCTCCTTAGTTGGGGCCTCTCCCTTTTGGAAAGGGGCTTTGTGGGATGCCAAAGCTGCTAAGATGGACTATCAGTGGAAAGTGGGAAATGGTAGGAAAATTAAATTCTGGGAGGATCATTGGTTTGGGTCTTGTTCGCTGGCTATCTAGTATTGGGAAATTTATTTCTTGGTGAATGAACAAAATAAGACCATTGCTGATATTTGGGATGGGATGAAGATGACGTTTAGGAGATGTTTTGACCATAGATTGATGATCCAATGGCTGGAAATTCAACAAATTGCTCAGGCTTTAACTTTAAATGATTCAAATGATAGTTTGATTTGGATGTGGGAAGCTAGTGGGCTTTATAGTGTGAAATCATTTTATGTTGTTGTTAACTTTGGAGGGATTTTAGTATTCATTGTGTTTGGAAAGTTAAAGTGCCCCAAAAAATTCACTTTTTTCTTTGGCTTCTTTTTCATAACAAGTTGCTCACTAGAGAAAATTTGATTAAGAGACAAAATGTTGACAACTTGACATGTGTTTTTTGCAATGAATTAGAAACTTGTCAGCATCTCTTTTTTGATTGTGTGGTGGCATAAAAAATGTGGGAAGACATTGTCATGTATTTGGGTTTTAACCACAAGATCTCAAACATGCATGACATTTCTTCCCTGTGGGATGAATCTAAAAAGAATAATAATATCAACATGATATTTGCTGCTGTGTTGAGAACCATCTGGATTACCAGGAATGACTTTGTTTTCAACCGTTCATAATGAATTGGTATGCAAGGGATGTGGAGAAACTTGGTCTACAACTGTGCTCAGTGGAAAATTCTGGTGAAGGAAGAAAAAAGAGGAGAACTGATGATGATGTTGAGCAAAGTGGAGGATGTGACTCGGCTGCCGCCGCTGCTATTGTGGCCGGAGCCTGGTTGACGCCACAGGAAAAGGCTAGGTCGACACTGGAGATCTGCGATATGAACAGCACCAGAGGTTTTGGTCCTTTGTTGATCACTGCTGAAGATCTGAGGAGGACCCTGATGGCGAATGATTTGATCCTGGAGGGAGATGGAGCCGGGTTCCAAGTTCACAGCCGTCCCTGAGCTTTTTACTTGATGTCCTGCCTTGGGTCATGTGTGTTGCTCCTAATCCAGTTGTTGGCTAAAACTTGTTGTTGTTGGCGTCTTAGACTGTTTATGTGCTACCGTAGTTTCATTTCGTTGGAAAAGTGTGGGTGTGCGGGAGCATGTGTTTCTGAACTTGACAGGTTGTGACTATGTCTGGTTTCAATATAATTGGAGCCGGGGCGTCTGCCCTTTTTCTCTAAAAAAAAACGTGCAAGTAAAGGCATCCTGTCATATTTTCTCGAATATGCAAATTACCAACAGCTAGGGACAAAAACAAAATATGACGGTGTCCATTTTTTTTATTCAACACGCTATGGCTGTAAAACCCAGAACGAAGTGCTCAAAACTAACATAAATGACGATGAATTAACAGAAATTGAGGTGTGCTCCAATGTATTCCCCTCCTCTCCTACCACCATCAAAATTGAAGCAATAAGTTTGGGGAAGGGATATCGAGAGATCATGAGAACCAAAATTTGCCAAGGGGGGGACATTGAAGCAAAACCCTTTAGAAATACATCCAAGAGCACGACAAAACTTTATGCACACCACTAGTCCGTTTGCGGGTGGTAACTGGTTGTACTCTCTGTGAAATCAGGAGCGAAAGCTCTTTAATTCGAAAAAAAAAAGAGAGAAGAGGTCACGGCGTTGCGGGTGGTATCGCCGGAGGAGAGAAAGAAGACATATAGAGGCGTAGGCCTGTAAAACAAAAGACATACATGTGTCATCTCATGCGTTGATATGAGTCCACCGTGACCGTGATGCATGACAAGTCGTAGCATGCATGCTGATGCAGATGCAGGCCGCCACGCGCTTGCAAATGCAGATGAATTACTATATGTTGTTCGGTCAAAGACGACACGCTGGCGTACTGGTTTTGTTGTCCTTGGACGCAGCCTCATCCCTCATGCAAAAACAACGTCACGCTAGCGGAGAGTGGCGTTTGACTTGGTCTAGTTAACGTTCGATGTTTCCCCAAATCCATGTTGTAGTAATCGATCGGAGGTTGACCACCATCATCTCCACCCCCCCCCCCCCCCCCATATATAGCCTGCAAGAAGCTTTGCTCTCCTTCCGAACCAAAACGAACAGGAAACTTTGCTCTCCCTCAACCAGCTAGCTAGCAAGCAACGCAGCTACTGCTTACAATGTTGATGCCGTTCACGCTTTTTCTGATTGCAATTTCCGCCATGATGGGTCTTGTTGCAATCTTGGCCATCCTTGCAAAATGCTGCGGCCTTAGCGGGCTCAAGGGTAATCGCACGGGAGGCTCCGGTGACGACCATGGAGGTTTTCTACAAGCGGGTGGCATGGACTTGGAAACTGGAGGTGGAGGTGCAAACGCTCCAATAACAAACTTAGTAGATGGAGGTGGGTCTGGAGGTGGCTCAGGCTGGGTAGGGGGAGATGGAGGTGGGGCTGTCGGTGGTGATGGCACAGGCTTGGGAGGTGGAGGTGGAGATGGCGGAGGCTGGGGAGGTGCAGGCGGTGGAGATGGAGGTGCCGGTGGAGGAGGTTACGGTGGTGGTGCTTGTTAAGCAGTGCATCATGCAAATATGCAATGCAAAGAATTCTTGAAAATCAGAATAGCAAGTCATGCAACTAATTATAGGACAGCCAATGCAGCAACATGTGTTATCTACATTTTGTGTATAAAAAAGTTGTATTCATGTGCCGTACGTAGAATTGTTTGTGAGCTTGCTGCACCTTGTACTGTGTGCGGAAGCATTTTGAACCGAAAACCTGTTTTGCCAACCAAGGAACTTGCTGAATTCTAGATGAAACAATCTTATTGGTCATCTGACTACCAGAGCAACTACTAGTTCAAATGGGCCTCGGTCTTTTGGCCAGCAAACCTGAGGTGTCTATCTAAATCAAAGTTCACCTTCTGAAATGAAAAAATAAACGCTGCAATGCGCATCACAATCAATCCTTCTGTGTCATGCCCAGAGCCTTGAGGATAAACGCGTAAGTAAAGGCATCCTCTCGTAATTTCTCGAATCTGCAAATAACCAACAGTTAGGACAAAAACAACACATGATGTTGTTCTTTTCTTTATTCGAGGTGCTATGGCCGTAAAACCCGAAACGAAGTGCTCAAAACCAGCATAAATGAATATGGACTAACTTTACTTCTTACCTCCCCGACTTGGAGTTGTGTCCAGCACCTAGTTCACACTTCAACAACAGAAGATTGTCGTCTGTTTTCAATTCCCTCAGCTTCGCCACAAATTTAGCAGGTTCGGAGTACATCACGCAAGGATCTGATCATCACAAAGCAATGAGGTGTGATACAACAACTATCCATAGTCAACACAACTTCAGAATTAATGAAAAGAATGCCTACCATTTAAGCCCGCAGTGACGAGAATATGGGGATACTCTTGTGCTTTCACCTGCGGTATGGACAAACATGATACCACGGATAAACATTATAACAGTTAATATATATGGACTTCCCAAGCCAGGAAAAATAAGAGTCAACGCATAGCACTCTGTAGAAACAAGCCACAGTGTAAGAATCGCACTTCTATTCATTCATATCTTTAGAAAATCTAAACCAATAAATAAAATTATTCTTACGGCCTCTGACATAGGCACCAGAAATAAACACATATAGTGTGCAATCCTAGTTTAGTAAATGCTTGCAATCTAGGAATGTAAAATCAGCACTTACGTTATCAACAGGAGAATATGATTTCATGTAATAGTAGTATTCTTCTTTTCTTGGATCACCCCACTCCTGAACCAAGGACATGAGTTGATGAGAACAGAAACAAAACTAGAGAAACACAAATAAGGGGAACAAACCAGATCTTATTAAACCAGATATAATTAAGGTAGAACCCACCAGGGTGTAACAAACTATAGGTGCCCAAATTATATGAAAAGGAATCCGATGATAGATATTATAGCAGGAGTAGTGTGTCCTTGCCTAGGACCTGTTGAAGAGGTGAAGGCCAAGCTATCTTTCCCTAAGCCTAACTCCAAATTCCCGACCATAGGCCAACATAGCCTAGACCAACCTCAAGCTAAGTAAAAAAACAATCGAGCCTGACTCATCTGGACTTTTTTTCAATAAAGGGAGCTTTATCAATCATCGCATCAAGGTGATATAACCGCATAGAGTTTACACCCGGCCTCTACATAACGAGATGCACACCACCCAACTCATCTGGACATATATAAAAAAAATGGTATTGACCTGCTGGAAATCACTTCATAGAGGGGTGATTTAGTTATGCCTAGACTATTTAAACTAGTGTATAAAGTGACAATATGATTGTGAAACATCGAAATAAAACTAATTACAAATGTACCAGAGGATATGAATACCTCCCATTCAGCTGTAGTTAACGGGATAGTTGGATCAAGCATAGTTGTGAGTGCATCAACGAAAGGAACCTCAACAACGGCTGCCTTGAATAAATCAGGCCTCATATTTAGGGCAGCACCAATCAATAGGCCACCTGCACTTTTGCCATGAATGCAAAGCTTTTCCTTTGAAGAGTATTTTCTTTCTATCAAGTGCTCTGCACAAGCAATGAAATCAGTGAAGGTGTTCTTCTTCTTCAACAGCTTTCCATCTTCATACCACTTCCGGCCCATTTCACCACCTCCACGAATATGGGCTATCGCATATACAAAACCCCGATCTACTAGAGAAAATATTGATCCACTGAAACTTGGATCTATACATACCTGTTGGCATAGGGGATGTACAAAACATGGTGCATGGTTAGCATAATTGCACTGGACTGTACAAAACTTTTGGGAACAGGTTAGAAACTTGAATCAGTTGATAGTCTGTTTTCCAGGTTAGCCAAGTTTTAATTTTCCAGAACACACAAAAGACTTGCCTGCCATTTTCATTAAGATTGGTAGAAAGTTTATATACAAGAGTTTATGTGTTCCGTGGGTGAGATTGCCAATGCAAAATCACCAAAAGCAAAAAAGGAAACTATGTGATTCTTCTATCTATTCCACCACTACGCGCAAGACTAAGCCGGGTCAGCTCTGCTCTAATCTTTCCTGCGACAACTTGTTCAGGGTGGAACTTGTTTTCAAAAACTAGGTTGGCCAAGTTTTATGGGTTGAACATAAATTGTTGTGTTTGTTCAGTTGTTACAGACTAACAGACTTGATGAAATACCTGCAAGACTAGTATTGTCATAGCCAATATGTTTCCAAATATTATGCTCTGTTTGTTCAAGATTCCTGTACAATTCAGGCTTTCTTTTGTTGCATACAGCCCCTTAAATTACAGGCTTTGTTTCCAGACGAGTCATGTCCATCCAAGATGAACCAACAATGTTGGCATAAATTATAGACTGCTCTACAGAATAGTCTAATGGGATTTTTTCTTTCTATTTCAAGAAGATACCATATTGTACCTCATAGGAGCCAAAGCCATATAGCAGCATGGGGTCTGAACCATCAAGCTTCACAAGATCTTCTCTGTATATAACGGAGATAGGTATCTGCGTACCATCAGAGGCGGCAGCCCATGTTCTGTCTGATACATAATTTGATGCATCAAATCCCCCTAAAACCTAAAAACAAATGTAAGGTCAAATCACCTGGAGTACATAAGACTTCTTTTCTACCTCAAGGGGTAAATAAATTTACATATTTGTTAGTGGGACCTAGAGCATTTACTATGCAAAAATATAATACTCACACATAACATATTCATAAATAAAACAGAAGTTCAAATTATTTAGCTCAGGTTAATAAAGACCAATGCCACTGATAAGAGACCCTTCTCACTCATTTTCTTTTAAAATCTAAACCATTGCTGTGTATGTACAGCCGGACTTTTGCAACTTTAACCACTAACTGAAATTTAAAAGAAAAACTGTCCACATGAAATTATGTAAGAAATTTTTTGCCGAATTACTTTCATAACACGTTTAATAAAGTTTGTGAAATTTACTAGCATGCTAGCGCAATTGAGGTAAACGTTGCATATTGAAGTCAAAATTGAATTACATGTGGAAACACATGGAGTATTAGGTTTGTAAAGCAAAATCATCACAAAGAATTTAGCGTGAGCAATATATTATATAGACCATCACCAAGCATACTATCAGAAGCAATAACATATTAAGGAAAGTAAAGCAGTAACATAAGCAACAAATAGAAACTACTCAACAACTTTTCATTTGTTGAAATAATGATATTCATTGGTATTCGGTTAACATGGCCAGGTATAAACTATAAAGTGAATCTTAAGAAGCAGATGTGCAATTTGTTCCTAACAACATAAAACTAAGTGGTGCAAGTGATAGCTTACAGTATCAATTTTCTTCAGTACAGATACCCCTGAATCCATATCATAGTCAAAGACAGAGGGTGGTGTCTTCAGTGAGCTATAACGGAACCGAACAATAGATGAACGGAACTGTGACTCCTCAGGTTCCAGTGCATATACTGGATCAACGAAATCAATCACCCGTCCACCCTGAAGTTGCCCAACTGACTCTCCACTGGCCGGTAGGCCATATACAGTTAATTTTGGTAGACCATTCTCACGCTCATAGACAGCAATATGATTCTCAAAGAGCTGGAAGTCCTGAATTTTCACACTGAAAGGAGCTTCAGATTTTTTACTCAGCTGTGCTAGTAATGTTGTCAATGGGTGATGCATCATTGCTAGTACATAATATTACAGTTTTGCTATTTTTTAATTCAAGTACATACTTCTTCAAAAAAATCGAAACAGTTATAACTAAAGTCATCCTATTAATGATCCATACGTCCGACAGTGATGCAACATGAAAACAGTACCTGATATGTTATCACAAGTTACAAAACTTAGTGGTGTTAAGTTCATTAGGTTGTAATATATGGTGCCAATTGTACATGTAGTTGTAGTACAAGGGTAGTGTCTTTCAACTTTATCTTTGCAGCAGCGAAAAGCTTGGCAGCTGGAAGAGAGGAATACAGGTCTAGTGGTGCAAGCACTGTGAAACCTATAGGCTTGTGGTGTCTAGCAGTATACCATAGGTGCCCTGCGATCCTGGTGGAATGCCCATAGGAAGTAGGAACACTAAAACAGAATTAAAGAGGCACCGCAGAAAAACGCTGGTGCTATAAAAAAATGTTTACATGGGAACAGATTTAATTTATAAGCTTGAATACTGATGCTAACCATGCCTTCTCTCCCAAATTGGATGCATGATGTACAAGTTCAGAAATGATATAAATTTATCATTGCCAATTTCTATACCATTCAAAATATTGAATCAATACAATAACATAAATCAAATTACATTCAGAATGGTGCTTTCAGAAAAAATGGGTGTTGTGCATCTATATATAGTCCAGAAACCAAAATAGTGAACTCTTAAACTTAAATAGCAACAAAGTTGGTTACCTTTCTCTGTGTGGTAGCAAGACAGTGGCCTCAGCTACATTATTCAATGGGCAAGCAACCAGTTCGGAGTTGTAGAATTCTTCACTTCGCCTCTTAATATAGAAATGGTTTCCACGGTGACTAGCTGTTGTATCAATGCCATATAGACGAGGTGTCAAAACTAAAAGCTGCTTATTCTGTTTCGAGATGTCTATATGGAATATAAAACTTGAGTTTTTGCTTTCTGATCTAACAAATAAATATTGCTTGCTTTCAGAAGCTTGGAGACCAAGTGAAAACATGTCGTCTTTTTCATGATATAGGCAGCTATCATTCGATTGATCAGATCCTAACTTGTGTAGGTATACCTGCAAAAGCCAAATCAATAAGTCAATAAAACTATCGCTGCAAAACACACAAGAACAACATGTGTCAGGCAATGGCGGCAGTATTAAAACTTGGTTTCATCATCCTTCTGAAGAAGAATGGGGCAACGCACATCAGCGGGTTTTGCCCGATTAGTCTTGCTCATGAGTTTGGAAAGATCTTCTCAAAGACTTTGGCATCACAACTTTCTCCCAAGCTTGCCGCAAACCAGAGCATATTCATCTGAGGAAGATCAATCCAGGACAACTTCATGCTTGTGTAAGCGTGCACAAACTTAAACTGGGCACTGTGCGGGCGTTTGACTTTGTTTCATGTTGTATGTCAGGGTGGTGCTTCTGCTATTCTCAGGCAATATCGGCGTTGTCATCAACAGCAGCTCTCGAGAGGCCGTCTGGCATGCTCATGGCCTCAAGCAAGGGGATTCATTATCGCTGCTTTGTCCCTGTCAGTTCATCGAGACACAGAGCTTTTGTGTTTTCTCGGAGAAAAATGAAGTCATGGACATCCTCAACGCAATCGTCTGGAAGGCGGAATCCATGGGAATCTTCCAAAACTTCACGCTAGCAACGCCTATCTCATTTTGCAGATGATGCGGCGATGCTTCTGAGGAATCCAAACTGCAACCATAAAGGCCTTCTCCTATGTTTTGGAGAGGCATCCAGACTCGTCGCTAACATGAGCTAGAGCGAGGGACTGGTGTTACCCAACCCCTGGCTTGCCAAACCAGCATCCCAAACCCCATTGTGCCATGGGCCCCCGCTTTACCAATGTCCCAGCACATCTAGGCCCAACCATAGAGCACAACAAGCTTATAAGAGGTCTTAGGCCCTCTCCCGCCAAAAGACTAGTCCGACAGGCCGACGATTCCTTGGCTAAGTGAGAAATTACATGTCATGCCACTATTCAAGTTAAGTTTCTGCCTTTACCTCCCTCACGATCAAAAGGGTATTTGGGTAATCTAAGGAATAAATATTCCTATAGCATATGGACTATCCATTTTTGTTGTCCTTATCCCCAATGACTATTTAGATTTGCAGTACCAAACATTTGAGTATGAGGAGGACTAGTCTGTAATTACATGTATACACCCTTTTGAGGCTAGCCCTCTTCTCTCTCCTCCTGTGGAGAGGTGTTCTGCCGATTACGAGAACTTCTGCTATTCATCTGTTGATTCTGTCAGCACCAACATACTAACCCCAGCAAGTGCTTCATGTCCATGTGGTGGGCCCGATCTGGGTTTTGGGGGCCCAAAGGGGCCCTGCTTTCCGGAGGCTGTTTAGTAGCCCTTCATTGCAGGCGTCCTATCTTGAACATGGTTTCCGAAGTCTGCAGCGGTTGTATTCTCTGTGAGCCTGCGAGGTCCAATCAACGGTGTTCTTTTCCTCCTCCTGGTGGTCCCTATGGTCAAACAACCATAGAGGGTGCATGTGTAAGTCTTAAGAGACCGGCACAACATGCCTTATATGAAATTTTTGCACCGATTAGGTGCAAGTCGTGGCCAGCTCCCACAACAATAGGTGCCACCCTCACCCTTATAAGTGTGTTTTGCCTCCTCTGAGAGGAATGTGGGACTAAATTCAACAAATATCCCCCCCCCCCCCCCCCGCCCACACACACATCGGTTATGCATCGGATATCTGCTCCGCAACCATGACAGGCAACCATCGGATATCTGATCCTTGCAGAGGCTGGGTGTAATTGGTATCTCTCGATATTAATATATTCCCTTTATCGAAAAATCGGATATCTGCTCCGCAACCATGACAGGCAACCATAGTCCCACCAAGTTTTTTATTGAGGCAGTTGGCCTCTAATACCACTTGTTATGTGATCAACGACAGCTAAACCAGCATCACATCCCCTACTATGCCGCACACTAGCTTCCCGACACATCTAGGCCTAACTACAGAGCAACACAGACTTAAAAGAGGTCAAGAATAACTGATTAAGCTGAACATGCCACACTAGTAATTTGTTAAACTAAATATGAAGAAGTCAAATACTCCGTAACATTTTCCATTCCCGAGAAAAGAAAAGGGAAAAAAATGGCATGTATGGAACAGCACAATGCACAGCGCTACAATGTATAGCTTGAGAACAATGATGGCAGAGAAATTGCTCTACTTCTTTTGTGATGACATTGCGCTACTTACATGATGGAACATCGATAGATTTCATTTATTTTACTCACATGCATCTACAGATCCCGTAAACACGAATCAGGACACATTTCATGTAGAAGTAATAAAGGAGAAGAAGAAGAGTCCACGTACTTTATCTGGTCGATGAAGGCTGTCCATTATTATGTAAACAAGGTAGTCATCACCAGCCCACTCAATATCAGAAGTAACTCCTTTTAGTGGTTGCCCAACATATTTCCCACTCTCCACATCAATGACATAAAGAGTGTAGGTTTCATCACCGTTAGTGTCTTCTCCATAAGCAACTAGCTTACCACTGGGACTGACCTGAAAGGAAATTCCCAAATTAACCTAAATACGAGGACAAAGAAGAGACTCGTGTACAAGAAATCAATGTTGAGAAAATCGCTTATCGGTTTCAACTCGGTCGGCTGGCGATTAGCGATTAATGAGCAAATCGGCTGACTAATCGAATGATAAATGAGTTAATCGTCTAATCGGTGACCCACCGAGTAGCGATTAATCAGCCAATTAATCGTTGAATCGGCCGATTTTTTGAATAGTGCAAGAAATAATGGAGCACCTCGTTTCAAAAAAAAAATGGAGCACACACTCACACAAACACATGGAGCAAATCTAACAAAACAGTACATACCTTAAACGCCCCGATATTGTAGTAGGCATGACCCTCAGCCTTTACATTCTCATCCAAAATAATATGCTCATCAGGCGCATCGGGTCCTATGGGCATCACATCATAGACTGTAATATGGCCATCAGTTGGTACAAGGCGCCTGCAGTGCCTTACATACTCCTTGCCATTCAATGTTCTTTCATAGTAGTAATACTGCCCTCTGCGAAGAGACGCGTGTGTATCATCTTCCTTGATTCTTCGTCTAGTTTCAGAAAATATTTCATCCTCGATGTGCTTGACATCTAGAAGAAGCGAAATACAACACATAACATAAGAGTATAATACTGCATAAGTTATTTGATGAATGTCTGGTCCGAAATACAGCCTACCTCCTTCAGATGCATCTGTCAACAATCTACCCTACCAGTCTACCACTACCTATCAAAGTTATGTGTTGTAGCCACTAGCCATAGAACACGGCAATGCGTGCCATGGCACAAGCAAACGAATTCCACAAGCAATTAAGCTGACCAGTATAACAATCCAAGAATTAAACTTGGCTGATACAACAACAGAAGCACAGGTTGATCTACCAGCCACCATATTTGAAGTGTAATTCCAGTGCCATGACAAACTATTAGAGAATCTGGGCGGAGCCACACTAATTAATTTAATGGTGAAGACACTCTGACAAACACCAAAGCGATTCGCTCCAATCGACCTCACTAGTGCTAGTAGCATAAACATCAAGCAATGCACCAATGGTCCTCTCGCAGCCTCGAAGGCTCCAAGGTGAGGTAGGTAACCACGCACGAGAAGGTACAGCAGCAAGCACGCTCAGAGTCTTACAGATCAAAGGCTGTACGCCAAGCCGAAAGAGCTACGCAATGGCGTCTACGGAGGAGAGGGGCAAAGAAAAAAAATGTCTCACCGGACATGAGGGCGGCGGTGTAGTCGTTCTCGGCGCGGAGGTGGGCGAGGACGGCGGGGTCGGAGCGGGAGTCGTCACGGAGCCAGTAGTAGTTGTCGACGCGGACGTCGCCGTGCTCCGCCAGCTCGCGCGGCACCTTCCTGTATACCGGCGGCGCGGCGGCCATCGCGGAGACGGAGGCGCACGAGTGCGAGGAGGGGCTGGCGTATGGTACCGGCCACGGCGGGAGGGGGCCCGTTGGGGTTGGATCAGTGTGAAGCAGATTGTGTCTGTCAGTTCGTATCCGATTGCTAAATTGCTATGCCCGTTGACCGTACGAGACTAAAGGTCCTAGCTCATTCCATTCGGCTCCAACTTGTTTACTTAGTTTCTTATTTATTCTACAGGTAGCAAATTGGTAGAAAGTAGTCCTGTGAGCTGCAAAGATAACATCGTAATTCGTTTTTAATCGATGTGTCGCTTAAGCTGAGGGAGATAACCATATAAAGCCAAACTGGGTGTCTATTGGCTGACTAAAATCCAGCTTACTTAGACTAGTCATAGTGGAAAGTAACATAGAGTAGTAACACGGTGCATGTTACTGCTCTATGTTATTACCTCTATAGTGGATAGTTACTTATATGTGGTATCATGCATGCTATATTTATTAGATTGTAGACTCATCTTATCTTGAGAAGTGTGATGTTATGGTAATATAGCTAGTTACCACCACATTCTTTTTTCCATTTATTGTCATGTCATGTCACTAAAATGCATTGAGGTGTGTGATGTTACTAGCTATGTTATTCCCACTATGAGTAGTCTTAGTTGTTGTTGCGATTGCCACACATATTTACATCTCACCATACTTTGTCCACCGACTCCAAGTAGCTATTATTCTACGTGTTGAAATAGACTTTTCATAAATGCAGTAACCAACCTATTTTGTCATTTCAAATACTCCATCTAATTTAAATTAATTGACTCCACTTTGTCTATATATGGATGTATCTAGATGCGTTTGTTGACTAGATATATTTGTCTGTAGAGAAAGTTTAGTCAATTAATATGGAGTACCGTTTTATGAACATTATGCTATTGAGTTCTTAATTGTCCACGTCCGTTGCACTTGTTAAGATTTTATTGGTTAATTTTTTTTATTGGTGGTAGTTCGTACTGAATTAGGGTCGTAATGTATGCACTGAATTTATGGGAATCCATATTTTTTGACAGCTGAGTGTCATCTGTACTATAACAGAGAGGTAAATGCAAAAGTGATGAAGTGCTGGCCTCTAGTTCCGGCAGAATTGTTAGGTATACCAGATTCTCTCCTCTTTTTTCTCTCTAAATCTAACTAACTTCCTCTTGGTTTGGTTCATACTTCTCATATTAGGTTCTTTTTTTCACTCATGGTCATGTAGCCTTCTATATTCACTAAGGGTGTGTTTGGTAGCCCGGGTCAACCGAGAATGACTATCTCTTCTCATACATGATGACCCTAACCAAGTTGGAATGAGATAAGATGTTGTTTGGTATCACATGTATGAGTTGGGATAAGTTGAGGTGAGATGTTGTTTGGTAGCACATGGATGAGTTGAGATGAGATCTTAGCACAAATTCAATATTTGGACAAAGTAGACACTACATCTAAATATAAAATACACACATTACAAAATACACATTGATTCAATATTCCATAAAATACACACCTATTCAATATTCAAAAGATGCGGTTTTTTTTGCAAAAAAGACCCTAAAACAGAGTCAAAAAATCGATCGGATCCCTCTGCATCCTGGAGATCGATCTGCAAGGAATCCCTGGAGCAGCAGCTGCCAGGCCGCCGGCGGCCAACGGAGGGGCAGGGGCGGGCGGCGATCAACGGAGGGGCGGGCGGCGATCAACGGAGGGGCGGGCGGGGCCGGGGGCCGGCGACCGTCACGGCTAGGGGAAGGGCGGCGAGCAGGGCGGGGCCGGGGGCCGGCGACCGTCGCGGCTAGGGGAAGGGCGGCGAGCAGGGCGGGGCCGGGGGCCGGCGACCGTCGCGGCTAGGGGAAGGGCGGCGAGCAGGGCGGGGCTGGGGGCCGGCGACCGTCGCGACTAGGGGAAGGGCTTTCGATTCCCGAGATCCGTTCGCTGGCGAGAGTTCTGCGTCGAGGCGGTCTGCGTCGGGGCTGTCGGTTGCCGGCGACCGTCCAGGGTAGGAGCGCCAGGGGAAGGGCGGCCTGCACCAGTGGAGGCGCGACACGGGGGAGGAGGCGGCCTGCGCCAGGGAGCGGCGACGGCCTCCGCCAGGAGAGTGCGGCGGCAAAGGGGAGGGATGAGGAGATGAAAGTGAGCGAGAAAAAGCAGGCAGGCTTGGGTCTGGGGGTCTCTCGGGCGGAACCCAAGGAGTTTTGCGGGATGTGTTCAGCCCGGTCGAGTTGTGAAGCTCGATTCGAGCTTCACAACCCGGCTTGGCTGAGGAGCGTTTTTCGTATGAGGTGGGCTATGCTAGGATGTGTTGGACCGGGCTAACAAACACATGTATCTCTAAAAATCTCGGTTGAGATGGAATTATCTGAGTTGCCCCGGTCTACCAAACACACCCTAAGAATGCTGACATGTATGTTGAATTGTTTGGATGCAAGCAAGGCCAATTTTCTATTAGTTATATCGGTATTCCGATTCATTGTCGAAGACTTTCGAAAGCCGGATGAAAAATAGTGGAGGAACGGCTGCAAATTAGATTAAGCAGTTGAAAAGGCAAGTTATTATCCCTAGGTGGAAGATTGGTACTCATTAACTCAGTACTAAGTAATATAGTGTTGTATATGATATCTGTCTTCCAACTACCAAAAGGAGTCTTGAAAATATTGGATTATTTCCGATCAAGATTTTTTTGGCAAGGGATAATGAAAAAAAATCTAATGGCTAAATAGAGTGTGGTCTGCCGACTGAAAGATCAGGGAGGGCTTGGAATCCAAGACCTTGAGGTCAAAAATAGAGCCCTTCTTGGTAAATGGCTGTTCAAGCTACTTACTGAGGATGGGATTTGGCAAACCCTCCTTAGAAGAAAGTATGTTGGCTCAAATGCGTTGTCCCAGGTTTTCTGGAAAGCCGGAGATTCTCATTTTTGGGCTGACATTATGGCGAAGAAGAAGTTCTTCTTCCCATATGGATCTTTCAATATTAGGAATGGGTCGCGGATTACATTCTAGGAGGACAAATGGTTTGACAATGCCACTCTCCGTGAACAATATCATGCATTGTACAATATTGTGCGACATAAGAGCGATACACTCGCTAATGTGTTGGAGTCTTCACCACCAAATGTGTCGTTCAGAAGAAGTTTGTTTGGTCCTAGACAAGCATCGTGGAATCTTACTGAGAATATCACTTTTTCGATAGATTCTATGTATAATGCTCTAACCCAACCTGATGGTCCAGTTGATAATAATAAGAAAATTTGGAAGATAAAGATTCTGCTCAAAACAAAGGTTTTTGCATGGTATCTTCATCGAGGGGTAATCCTCACCAAAGATAACCTTGTTAAGCGCAATTGGCAGGGAAGTAAAACGTGTGTCTTCTGTCATCATGACGAGAATATAAAACATCCATTCTTTCAGTGCAAATTTGCTAGATCTATATGGGCAGTCATCCAGATATGCTCTACCTTATACCCACCACGTAGCATTGTGAATATTTTTGGCAATTATGCTTAATGGTGTGGATCCTAGGTTTAAACTAATTATTAGGGTGGGTGCGATTGTAGTTATTTGGTCGCTCTGGCTATGTAGAAATGACAAGATTTTTAACAATAAAAATGCTTCTCTTATTCAAGTCATTTACCGATGCGCAGCTACGCTATGTTTGTGGTCACTTCTACAACGTGTGGAGCATCGCGACCTCTTTATGGAAGTGTCTACATAGTTGGAGGATACGGTGAGGGATATTTTTTCCCAACATGGATGGCAGCGTGATCTACGGATTAGACATCCTTCCCAAGATGGAGGGTCATCGTGGCGGGGAGGGAAGCTCTAAATCTCGGTCTTCTGAAGAGGATCGGAGATGGGAGTTCAATGTCGATATGGACAGACAAGTGGATACCTCGTATTCGAACCATGACACCATCGGCCTAGATTGGCAGGGATGATCTGAATAGGGTATCTGACTTGATCAATGCTGAGAATGGAACATGGAAACTAGAATTGGTTAGAAACAATTTCACAGCACCCGAGGCTGATGCTATCCTCAATATTCCATTGAGGCAGGGTGGTGATGACGTATGGGGACTGGAGAAGACGGGGATATAGTCTGTTAAAACTTCTCAACGTGCTCTAATGACGTGTAACGAGCTTAGTACTCTAGCGGAAGGGACGGTAACGGAGACTTCAACTTCTGAAACAGAGTTGTGGAACCGACTGTGGAACCTACATGTGGTGCCCAAGGTGAGAGTTTTTTGGTGGTGTGTTCTTCGCCGTATCCTACCGGTGGAATGCACGCTGCAGTATAGACACATTGCGCCATTGGTGAGATGTAAGGTTTGTCTAGCGGCGAATGAGGACGCGATTCATGGTCTAATAACGTGCTATCATGCTCAAAGATTTTGGACTGAAGCAAGATGTCTGCTGGAACTCAAATTGCCTGAGCTTCATCCATATACATGGGTACGAGATATCATCTGCGGCCCTATGTTTTCCCGGGGGTCGACCTAGGATTGTGACGGTAATGTGGGCTATTTGGACGTCCAAAAATAAGAGCATATTCAGTCGTGTCCCCCAAACCGCCCCTCAAACGGCGCCGGATTGAGCGTTTGGGGGACGTGTTTTGTTCGTGCCGCGTTTGGGGGACGTCGCTCCCCACCCGCGTCCCCAAACGCCGCCCCCCAAAAAAAATTTAAAGGGTTTTGGAAAACACAACTATTTATTAAATATAGCATACAAATAAATATGTTTGCGAGATTTTTCAAATTAAAATACAACAAACAATAAAACAACTAAACAAATATAATAAATAGGGCTAGATCAAGGTGCCGCGGCATTTGCTGATAATCCTTTGATCCTTCACATATGCTCAACGAGATCAGCTTGAAGTTGATCGTGAACATTGCTGTCACGGATCTCTGCATGCATGGTGAGAAAATCAGTAAAATCTGCAGGCAACTCATGATCAACCTCCGCAAGAGGGTCCTGACACTCATAGGGACCAACATGTGTCATGGTATGATTCTTGCGGTCATCCTCGATGATCATGTTGTGCATGATCACACAAGCCTGCATCACCTCCCACATTTGATCGTGAGACCAGCTTAGAGCAGGGTACCGGACAATTGCAAATTGAGCTTGAAGCACACCAAATGCCCGCTCCACATCCTTCCTGCAAGCCTCCTGTCGCGCAGCAAAGTGGGAATTCTTCTGACCTGATGGAGCCGAGTTTGTTTTGACAAAAGTCGGCCTGTGTTGCTTCATCTGCGAAGTAGTCGTTGTGCAGCATGGTATGCCCCTCCATCCTATGTCGGGGCTTCGACTTCTTTCTCCCCGGCTTTGATCCTCCGCGGCGCGACCTCTTCCTCTTCTCTGCCTCGACGTCAAGCATGTCCTGGAGGAACGCGATGATCAGCAAATGCTCCTAGAGGTCGTCATCGAAGGCTTGCTCTTCCTAGAACACTCGGACAAGCATCTCGTCGTCGCTATTCATGTCTGAAGCAAAATCAATGGTTAAAATTGCACCGCGGAAGACGAGGCAACGAACAGTGGCCAATCGTGCCTACCTGGCAAGTCGTCGAACACCTTGTATGCACGGAGCTGGGGCGGATTTTACGCCGCGTTCTGGGACGCGCTAGCGAAGCGATGGCGGCGAAACGTCCGGCGAGAGTGCCAGCCGCGACGATAGTGCCGACTCTCAGAAGAGATCAGCCGTCAAAACGGTCGGCAAATCCAACGGCGGCGGAGGGGTGGGAGGTGCGGGAGGGAAGGCGCGACAAGAAAAAAAAAAGGCGCGAACCAACGGTTTATGGAAATAGTCGCCGATAGATGGGAGCCCGCCTGGAGCGTCTCCTGTGGGGCGGGGACGGGCTCAGGGCGCCGTACACCGTATCGGGTTGCACCGGACAAAAAAAGGCTTTGGGGGACGGCTGGTGACATAGGCATCCCCAATGGGCCTGCCGAAGATGGTACCTGGGGTTTTACTGAAGGCCCACGACCCGAAGATTATAACTACTACGGGACGGACTCAGATTGTCTCCCGAACTCTACGGGACGGACTCAGATTGTCTCCCGAACTCTGTAACTTGTGTATCACGAAACCCTCGGCTCCGCCTCTTATATAAGGGGGAGTCGAGGGACGAAGAGAGGATCGATTCCATTGTCAACACAACCCTAGTTTTCCAATAGTCGAGCACTTTTCCGGCTGAAACCCTCGAGATCTACTTGCCCTCTACTTCCAACAAAACCCTAGTCTACAGTCCATAGGCATTGACAAGTTAATCCCTTGTCAATTGGCGCCGTCTGTGGGAATTAGAGGCGACAAGGAGCTGATCTCGATGGCACGTTCAAGATCGTCGACTTCTTCGGTAGCAAGCAACGCGATGGATAGAGGTAAACGGATCGAAACTGATCTAGTCGATTTTGTTCCTCACCCGCCCTCCCGTTTGGATGCATATGCGTATCTAGAGGAGCCTATGGAGATGACGTTCGGAAGGTTCCACTTCCGCGTCGAGAAAGAAGGATCATATCGTCTCGAGGTTCCGACTTCGTCGGGATTTAGGCGGTCGATTCCGATTTTTCGGATTCGTCGTGATCATTCGAGACAGGCGATGAGGAAATTTTGCCGCCACGCTTCATCAAAACTACGACAAGCGAAAAGCTCGCCAAGATCTTCGGCGACATGTCCTTCGAGTCGTCTGCGGACTGCAATATAAGCAGCGACTCGGAAAGATAGCTTCAGCTTCATCGACAGATCCACTATTGTTGGAGAGGTCTTCGCCGATCTATATGACGGTGTCACCAATCCAGACAAAGATCAAAATTCAAAATACCATCAGATCTATGCAATCGGAGATACAAGCCGACCACAGGAGGAGACATCAGAGAACTTCGATAACGCGGGAAATCCGTACGTCGATCCCGCTGATCTTACGCGAGGTTTGGGAACCAAATATGTCGGACCCGGAACACGAGAGATGGTGCAATTTCCGCAGGCAGTGTGGGATAGAGTTGCAAGAGCTATTGATGGCACAGAGCCAATGACTGTAATTGCGACAGCTGAAGAGTTACAAGCATATCAATATAGACTCGCCCGTGCCAGGCGGGAGCTCGAAAAACAGAAAGTTGAGCTGGATAGGAGGCAAGCCATGGCTTCTGCGTCAAGCAGGCGAAGAGCGGAGTTGAGCCGACAATCAGGTACTTCGGGAGACAGTCATAGAGCAGCTCGAAATAGGGCAAGATCTCGATTGGAAAATATACCTGAGGCTGAAAGGGAGAACCTAGTTAAAAACCTCGACATGTCCGATTGATACGAGGGGGAATATTATTCCCAAAACACCAGAAGCAGCAGGATACATGGCGACACAAGCTTTCATCTTGGCATCCAGACCACCTCCCGGAGATCCAAGAGAAGCGTTGTATAACATGGCCATGGCAGGAGTTGGAGCCATGGGAACAGCGTTTGCAAATACGCCTCCCGAAGGATCTGCAAGACAAAATAGCCCACGACCTACTGCAGCAGTGCAAGATCCCGCGAGAACGAGTGGGGCAAGAGACGCAGCGACTCAAGCAAGGGTGGATAGAGCGCGACAAGACAGAAGGGAACATCGGCACTCACCAGAGGTTGATGAAGAGGATTTGTGCGGGCTCCCGTGCTTTATGAGACGAGTCCGAAAAACTCGAGTTCCGTCAGGGTTTAAGCTACCCAATAATTACAAAAAATTCGATGGCTTGCAAGATCCTGAGGACTGGCTAGTTGATTATCTCGAGACGGTAAAGCTGATAGCTGGAACCAGAGCAACAACCATGCATAGTATTCAAGTACACTTGAGTGGAGCGGCACGATCGTGGATAAAGAAGCTGCCTCCTGGATCTATCGACAGCTGGGAAAGTTTCGAGGATATATTCGTGAAGAATTTCCGATCTACGTGTAAGAAACCTGCATCATTGGAGCAGTTGAGGGCTTGCAGGCAGAAATACGACGAATCAATGAGAACATATATCCAGAGGTGGAACATCATCAAAAACTCGGCAGAGAATATATCTGACGAGAGAGCGATAGATGCATTTGTGGCTGGTATTCGAAGGAGAGACTTCGTCGAGGATTTGGGAAGAACCAACCCAAAGACAATAGCAACACTCATGGAAATAGCAAATCGGTGGGCAGATGGAGAAGATGTTGTTCACAACAAGCGGCACAGGTCGCCTGAGGAGGACCGCAGCCGAAACTTTCAAAATAGGCGACGATTTCCTCGACAGTTTTCAGATTATGATGCTCCTGGCCAAATATCGGCTGGATTTCGAGGAAACAATCGAGATGATTATCAAAAAAGTGGCGAGCAGCGTAGCGACTACAAGGAAGGTTCCCGTCCCAGTAGACAAAATAATGGACCAAGGTTCCAGAGGCCCTATGTCTCACCCGAGGATCTCTTAAACGGACCATGCCAAATGCACTTCTACCTCGACAACAATGGAAAGAGGCAGTCAGGGCATTTGCAGAAGGACTGTCGAACTTTTCTAGCACTGCATAGATTTGCAGGGCATACCAACACGCAGACGATGAATAGAAACCCTCAAGGGCCAAGGAGTGAGATCCACCTTCCACCTCCACCCGCAATTACGGATGCAAATCGACATCATTTACAAATAGCGGCAGCTCCAAACCCACCTCCTTATATCGACACCAATGGCGCGGTCTCGATGATTCAGAAAGCCAGGCCATCCAACAGAGCTCAGAAAGTAATTTCACGACAAGTGTTCATGGCAGAAAAGATGCCTCCACCAACAATTGAGTACCTGAATTGGTCGGGACAAGACATTGGCTTCACCATAGAGGACCACCCGCAGCAAGTTCCTCGACCAGGGCAATCAGCATTGATTTTACCAGCGGTGATCGCAGGATTCGATGTTTCACGAGTATTCATAGATGGAGGCAGCAGTTTAAACCTTATGTACGCGGATACATTGAGGAAAATGAACTTATCCCTGGCGAACCTAAAACCAACTGACACACGTTTCCATGGTATCACACCAGACAAGCCGAGTTATCCGCTGGGGAAGATCAATCTCGATGTTCAGTTTGGAACCCGAGAGAATTACAGGATAGAAAGCAAAACCGAGTTAAATAAAGTAAAACAAGTAACTAATTTTTTTGTGTTTTTGATATAAAGAAAGCAAACAAGACAGAAAATAAAATAAAGCAAGACAATAAACAAAGTAAAGAGATTGGGTGTGAGAGACTCCCCTTGCAGCGTGTCTTGATCTCCCCGGCAACGGCGCCATAAAAGTAGCTACTTGTGACGGTAAAGCACACGTCCGTTAGGAACCCCAAGAGGAAGGTATGATGAGTACAGCAGCGAGTTTTCCCTCAGTAAGAAACCAAGGTTATCGAATCAGTAGGAGATGAAGATCGCGTGAAGGTTGTTGGTGAAGGAGTGTAGTGCGGCGCAACACCAGGGATTCCGGTGCCAACGTGGAACCTGCACAACACAATCAAACTACTTTGCCCCAACTTAACAGTGAGGTTGTCAATCTCACCGGCTTGCTGAAAATAAAGAATTAAACGTATGGTGTGGAAAATTATGTTTGCTTGCAGAAAACAAAAGAGAACAATGATTGCAGTAGGTTGTATTTCAGATGTAAAAGAATGGACCGGGGTCCACAGTTCACTAGTGGTGTCTCTCCAATAAGATAAATAACATGTTGGGTAAACAAATTACAGTTGGGCAATTGAGAAATAGAGAGGGCATAACAATGCACATGTAGGATAACGTTGCATAGAAAACAAAAAATTTCCTACCGCGAACACGCAATCCAAGCCAAGATGCAATCTAGAAGATGGTAGCAACGAGGGGGTATCGAGTCTTACCCTTGAAGAGATTCCAAAGCCTACAAGATGAGGCTCTTGTTGCTGCGGTAGACGTTCACTTGCCGCTTGCAAAAGCGCGTAGAAGATCTTGATCACGATCGCTTCCGGCGCCACGAACGGGCAGCACCTCCGTACTCGGCCACACGTTCGGTTGTTGATGAAGACGACGTCCACCTCCCCGTTCCAGCGGGAAGCGTAAGTAGTAGCTCCTCTTGAATCCGACAGCACGACGGCGTGGTGTCGGTGGTGGTGGAGAAGTCCGGCGGAGCTTCGCTAAGCGTGCGGGAACTATAGAGGAGAGAGGGGGCGGCTAGGGTTTGGGAGGGGGGCGCCGGCCATCTAGTGGTGCGGCCACCTTGTCGTGCTTAGGGGTGGCCGGCCCCCTCCCTTGGCCCCTCATTATATAGGTGGATCCCCAAGAGTTGGTGTCCAAGTCTTCGAATAAGACCCGAACCAAAAACCTTCCAAAGGGAGGGGAAACCTAGCCAAGCTAGGACTCCCACCAAAAGTGGGAGTTCCACCTCCCATATGGGGGGTGGCCGGCCCCCTAAGGGGAGTCCACTTGGGACTCCTCCCCCACTAGGGTTGGCCGGCCATGGAGGTGGAGTCCCATGTGGACTCCACCTTCCTTGGTGGTTTCTTCCGGACTTTTCTAGAACCTTCTAGAACCTCCCATAGAACCTTCCGCGACATTTTAATTCACATAAAATGACATCCTATATATGAATCTTATTCTTCGGACCATTCCGGAACTCCTCGTGATGTCCGGATCTCATCCGGGACTCCGAACAAATATTCGAACTCCATTCCATATTCAAGTACTACCATTTCAACATCCAACTTTAAGTGTGTCACCCTACGGTTCGTGAACTATGCGGACATGGTTGAGTACTCACTCCGACCAATAACCAATAGCGGGATCCGGAGATCCATAATGGCTCCCACATATTCAACGATGACTTTAGTGATCGAATGAACCATTCACATACAATACCAATTCCCTTTGTCACGCGATATTTTTACTTGTCCGAGGTTTGATCTTCGGTATCACTCTATACCTTGTTCAACCTCGTCTCCTGACAAGTACTCTTTACTCGTACCGTGGTATGTGGTCTCTTATGAACTTATTCATATGCTTGCAAGACATTAGACGACATTCCACCGAGAGGGCCCGGAGTATATCTATCCGCCATCGGGATGGACAAATCCCACGGTTGATCCATATGCCTCAACTCATACTTTCCGGATACTTAATCCCACCTTTACAGCCACCCATTTACGCAAGTGGTGTTTGGTGTAATCAAAGTACCTTTCCGGTATAAGTGATTTACATGATCTCATGGTCATAAGGACTAGGTAACTATGTATCGAAAGCTTATAGCAAATAACTTAATGACGAGATCTTATGCTACGCTTAAATGGGTGTGTCCATTACATCATTCATACAATGACATAACCTTGTTATTAATAACATCCAATGTTCATGATTATGAAACTAATCATCCATTAATCAACAAGCTAGTTAAGAGGCATACTAGGGACTTCTTTGTTTGTCTACATATCACACATGTACTAATGTTTCGGTTAATACAATTATAGCATGATATATAAACATTTATCATAAACATAAATATATAAATAATAACCACTTTATTATTGCCTCTAGGGCATATCTCCTTCAGTCTCCCACTTGCACTAGAGTCAATAATCTAGTTTACATTTGTAAAGATATAACACCTTGGCCTTATGGTGCTTTATCATGTATTGCTCACGGGAGAGGTTTTTAGTCAACGGATCTGACACGCTCAGAAACGTATGTATTTTGTAATACATTTGCGTCTCAACACATCACTCATTTCCAAATGAGTCGGCATTAAATATGTTTGGTCTTTTGGTGGAACCTTAATTCCGCGGTCTGAAATATGTCACTAATATTGTCACACACAATATAGCTTCAAAGTTCTACTCGTCGGAAATACACCAAGTTCTCAAAGAACCTCTTGACTTAACATCCTTTGTCATTGTCAAAACAATGACATACTCGCCTTCTTTTGTAGAATCCGTCACAATATTTAGAACTCTTCTAAATCTAGCATAGACAACTTCTAGCTCATTGTGCTACCTTTTAAACAACACTTAATCTAATTTGAGATTGAAATTATATTTTATATGTGACAAAACCAATATCGGTGTAACACCTTACAGCGATTTGTTTGTCATTTCTTCATACAAATATATATATATATATATATATATCCTTAGTTCTTCTAATAGTACTCAAGGATATTCTTACTGTCGTCCAATGATCATCATATGAATCATTCTGGTATATGCTCATAACACTTAATAGCACATGATATCTGATTGTGTACATATTATTCGTGATCTATAATCACTCATGTGATTTTACTCATTGAGTGTTACATACACTCAAGTCTTGTTAAAACTTCACATGACAAGAATATTTTCTTAATATTTCTATATTGAACTATTTTCAATATCCATTCTATGTACTTTGACTTAAACTTATTTTGTGTTTCAATCTATCTTCATAGATCTTGACACTAGAAATGTTTCAGTCCATATCCTTTCATTGAAATTAATTTCTCAATGAAACCTTTTAATCAAGTATATAATTACATCATTTATAACCAACTATATGTCATCTACATAAAGTATTATAAATATGTCTCAGCGCTCCCACTTAATTTGTTGCAAATGCAAGCCTCTTCATCGTCTCTGATGAAATTAAAAAACTCTTTGACTATTTCATCTGGTGAAGATTCCAACTCCGTGATACTCACTTCATCCAATTGAAGTTTGTATACCTATCTAGTATTCCACGGACCAGCAAAACTCTTGGTTGTATCTTGTATACACCTTTACTACACACTTCGTTAAGTAATGTATTTTGCCATCCTACTAGCATATCTCATAAAAGAAATATGTAGCGATTACTAGAATAATCCTCATAGACTATAAGCATTGCTACGGAAGATCTAATCTTATCGTAGTCAACTCTTTGAACTTTGTTGTAAACAACTATTCGACAAGTCGAGCTTCTTCAAGGATATTTCATCCAAGTCCATCAATTCTATAGATCCATTTACTTTCAAAAAGTATTTATCTATCTTGGATTTCATGGCGTATAGCCATTTTAACGAGTCGTGGCCCATCATAACTTCTTTGTTTGTAGTTGGTTTATCATTGTTCGAAATCAATTCTTTGTCCACAAATCATTTATTTGATCACAAAGTAAACCATACCTACAAGGTTCAATATGTACTTCGATCTCTATGGCTAAAACACTTTGTAGTCATGGGAGCCATGATCGTTATGGCCGCTTCCGAAACCAATTCCGATGCTGCACTACTCTGATCATTATGCTCAGGTTCATAAACCTTATCAAATTATATTGTCCTCCCACTCAAATACTTTACTAGAAACAATTTCTCGGAAATAAGAAACATTGACAAACACTTTTGTCTTTGTCTTGTGGGAAGAATTCCCAATTAAATCTCTGGGATAACCAACAAAGACATTCATCCGATTTTGGTTGTAAACTCTTAGACCAAAATTTAAAGAAAAGACTATTAGGGTTTATACCCATACCATAACTTGTATGGTGTCATTTCAACGGATCATGATGATGCTCTATTTAGTGTAAAAGCGGTAGTCACTAAAGCATAATCCACAAAAATATAATGGCGTCATAATATTTTATCTCATCATTAATCCAACAAGGTTTGGATACATATCTCGGATACTATATCATCATTATGATACTCCAAGAAATGTGAGTTGTAGAACAATTTCATAACTCTCTTAGATGTTCGCTAAAACTCGTAATTCAAATATTTCCACCATGATCCAATCATAGATATTTGATTTTTCTATTACGATGATTTCTACTTCATGCTTAAATTTATTTGAATCCTATTCAAATGTTTCAAACTTTTCCTTATTGAATATATCCACATATATACTCAATTCATTGTTTGAAAGTTTTCATGAAGTAGAAGAATCTTCCGCACACAACTATGCCCAAGTGAACCACATATATCATTATGTATGTTTTCACTAAGTTAGTTGCCCGTTCAACTCTTCGGCCTATGAACGGTATTTCAGTCATTACCTTTTAGAAAAGATCTTGCAAGTGCCAAACGATTCAACAAATCGAATGACTCCAAAAATCCATTTGCATGGAGTTCCTTCATGCGATCCTTTCCAACATGACCTAAATGGCGGTTCCACAAATAAGTGGAATTCAAATCATTTGCCTTATGGCATTTTAGCGTCAGTGTTATGTATGTGTGTTTCACCATTAAGATTTATAATAACTTATCCATCGTATATGGAGTAATGTCATAATTTGAACAACTCATTGTTTTCATTTGACCAGAGCAAAATAACAATTATTAAGTTCTTTATTATAAATTCTAAGGGCTAGATAGAATGCCAACGACGAACATAATAACACTTTATTTTGTTCCAGGCGTGCATTCCTATCATATTCCTTGTCAGTCACTTAGGCCATTGAATTCTTGTATTGCGTTGTTTTTTTTGTATGACACTTCATACCAACCAATATAGTACTAATACCCAAGAATTTCATAGTGTGACCTAACTAGGAATACAATCATAACATGTATATCATTTATATACACCTGAGCTAGACTTTCTAGTCTTTTCTTTCTTTCTGCCAAAATATCTTTTGCAGTTTCTCTTTTAGCTTTCCTCATTATTCAGAAAAACACTTCAACATTAATAACTTCTAGGTTTGTTGGTCTGATACCAATAACCTTGAGGTTCTTATTTTGAAGTTGATCATCATATGACAAGTGTTCCGGATTTCACTATTAGTAACCTTGTAATATGATGAACAATTTCACTCATAATTTTATCCATCATATCATGACGACTTTCCGAGACCATGTCTGTACATGCTAGGCTCGTAAAGTTTTAAACCTTAGTATTCGCATATGCAAATCTGGCTTGCACCCGTTGGAAGCACACGTAGAATCTATAACACCCGATCATCACGTGATGCTTCGAAACGACGAGTCTTAGCAACGGTGTATACTAAGAACAATCACTTCATGGATATGCGAATATCGTTAGTGCCCCAATAGTTGGAGGATTGGGACGCCTTGCGTCTTCAACCTTCGTACATTCCCATAAAACTTATGAGTTTATGTAGTCTCACCAAATTTATATTCTATCATCTTGCAATAAGGTCTTAGATATCACATATATCTCGTACCTTGATTATTTACGCAAACTAAATTTTCAGCTCCTTACTTTTCAAACAGATTTGAACTTCAAGTTTCACGGAGACAAGATAACTTTAGGTACTAATTGAAACCATAGCTCTCCGAATCAACAAAGTGAGTTTCACTAAAAGTTTGCAATAGGACTTAATCATTTCTTGATTCATTAACAATACGGTACCAATCCGTAAAGTTTCTAGTCAGATTTTAACAGTATTTCTATCTCAATTATAAGACTAGCGCATAGTAGTAAACGGATGCCAATACTACAAAATTAATTCAAAATACTACCCAGACTATGTTTATGATAATTAGTTCATGTTTTAATCTAATTATTAATGAACTCCCACTTAATACAACATCCCTCATAGTTGTTAAGTGGTACACGATCCAAATTCACTACACCAAAAACCGATCATCACGTGAGATGATGTAGCTTCAATGGTGAACATCAACATGTTGATCATATCATCCATATGACTCGTGTTCAACCTTTCGGTTTCCGTTGTCCCGAGGCCATGTCTGTACATGCTAGGCTCGTCAAGCAAACCCAAGTATTCTGCGTGTGCAACATGGCTTACACCCGTTGTATATGAATCGTTGAATCTATCACATCCGATCATCACGAGATGCTTTGAAACGACGAACTGTTACAACGGTGCATACGAGGGAGAACACTTTATTATCTTGATATTAATGTGAGGGATCATCTTATAATGCTACCGTCGCGTTCTAAGTAAAATAAGATGCATAAAGGATTAACATCACATGCAATTCATATGTGATATGATATGGCCCTTTTGTCTTTGTGCCTTTGATCTTCATCTCCAAAGCACGTACATGATCTCCATCATCTTCGGGCATGATCTCCATCATTGTCGGCGTAGCGTCAAGGTCAATGGCGCCGTCTCCATGATTGTCCTCCATGTAGCAACTATTACAACTACTTTGAAATACTACTCAACATGAAATATAAAGACAACCATAAGGATCCTGCCGGTTGCCACAATACAATAATGATCATCTCATACATATTCATCATCACATTATGGCCATATCACATCACCAAACCCTGCAAAAACAAGTTAGACGCTCTCTAATTTGGTTTGCATATTTTACGTGGTTTAGGGTTTTCGATATAGATCTAATCTACCTACGAACATGAACCACAACGTTGATACTAATGTTGTCAATAGAAGAGTAAATTGAATCTTTACTATAGTAGGAGAGACAGACACCCGCAAAGCCTCTTATGCAATACAAGTTGCATGTCGAACGAGGAACAAGTCTCATGAACGCGGTCATGTAAAGTTAGTCCGAGCCGCTTCATCCCATCGTGCCATAAAGATGCAAAGTACTCAACTAAAGATAACAAGAGCATCAACGCCCACAAAACCATTGTGTTCTACTCGTGCAACCATCTATGCATAGACACGGCTCCGATACCATCGTAGGATAACGTTGCATAGAAAACAAAAAATTTCCTACCGCGAACACGCAATCCAAGCCAAGATGCAATCTAGAAGATGGTAGCAACGAGGGGTATCGAGTCTTACCCTTGAAGAGATTCCAAAGCCTACAAGATGAGGCTCTTGTTGCTGCGGTAGACGTTCACTTGCCGCTTGCAAAAGCGCGTAGAAGATCTTGATCACGATCGCTTCCGGCGCCACGAACGGGCAGCACCTCCGTACTCGGTCACACGTTCGGTTGTTGATGAAGACGACGTCCACCTCCCCGTTCCAGCGGGGAGCGGAAGTAGTAGCTCCTCTTGAATCCGACAGCACGACGGCGTGGTGTCGGTGGTGGTGGAGAAGTCCGGCGGAGCTTCGCTAAGCGTGCGGGAACTATAGAGGAGAGAGGGGGCGGCTAGGGTTTGGGAGGGGGGCGCCGGCCATCTAGTTGTGCGGCCACCTTGTGGTGCTTAGGGGTGGCCGGCCCCCTCCCTTGGCCCCTCATTATATAGGTGGATCCCCAAGAGTTGGTGTCCAAGTCTTCGAATAAGACCCGAAACCAAAACCTTCCAAAGGGAGGGGAAACCTAGCCAAGCTAGGACTCCCACCAAAAGTGGGAGTTCCACCTCCCATATGGGGGTGGCCGGCCCCTAAGGGGAGTCCACTTGGGACTCCTCCCCACTAGGGTTGGCCGGCCATGGAGGTGGAGTCCCATGTGGACTCCACCTTCCTTGGTGGTTTCTTCCGGACTTTTCTAGAACCTTCTAGAACCTTCCATAGAACCTTCCGCGACATTTTAATTCACATAAAATGACATCCTATATATGAATCTTATTCTTCGGACCATTCCGGAACTCCTCGTGATGTCCGGGATCTCATCCGGGACTCCGAACAAATATTCGAACTCCATTCCATATTCAAGTACTACCATTTCAACATCCAACTTTAAGTGTGTCACCCTACGGTTCGTGAACTATGCGGACATGGTTGAGTACTCACTCCGACCAATAACCAATAGCGGGATCTGGAGATCCATAATGGCTCCCACATATTCAACGATGACTTTAGTGATCGAATGAACCATTCACATACAATACCAATTCCCTTTGTCACGCGATATTTTTACTTGTCCGAGGTTTGATCTTCGGTATCACTCTATACCTTGTTCAACCTCGTCTCTCGACAAGTACTCTTTACTGCACCGTGGTATGTGGTCTCTTATGAACTTATTCATATGCTTGCAAGACATTAGACGACATTCCACCGAGAGGGCCCAGAGTATATCTATCCGTCACCGGGATGGACAAATCCCACTGTTGATCCATATGCCTCAACTCATACTTTCCGGATACTTAATCCCACCTTTATAGCCACCCGTTTACGCAGTGGTGTTTGGTGTAATCAAAGTACCTTTCCGGTATAAGTGATTTACATGATCTCATGGTCATAAGGACTAGGTAACTATGTACATAGTTACCTAGTCCTTATGACCATGAGATCATGTAAATCACTTATACCGGAAAGGTACTTTGATTACACCAAACACCACTGCGTAAATGGGTGGCTATAAAGGTGGGATTAAGTATCCGAAAGTATGAGTTGAGGCATATGGATCAACAAAGGGATTTGTCCATCCCTAAGTGACGGATAGATATACTCGGGCCCTCTCGTGGAATGTCGTCTAATGTCTTGCAAGCATATGAATAAGTTCATAAGAGACCACATACCACGCGATGCAGTAAAGAGTACTTGTCGGAGACGAGGTTGAACAAGGTATAGAGTGATACCGAAGATCAAACCTCGGACAAGTAAAATATCGCGAGACAAAGGGAATTGGTATTGTATGTGAATGGTTCATTCGATCACTAAAGTCATCGTTGAATATGTGGGAGCCATTATGGATCTCCAGATCCCGCTATTGGTTATTGGTCGAGTGAGTACTCAACCATGTCCGCATAGTTCACGAACCGTAGGGTGACACACTTAAAGTTGGATGTTGAAATGGTAGTACTTGAATATGGAATGGAGTTCGAATATTTGTTCGGAGTCCCGATGAGATCCCGACATCACGAGGAGTTCCGAATGGTCCGAGAATAAGATTCATATATAGGATGTCATTTTATGTGAATTAAAATGTCGCGGAAGGTTCTATGGAAGGTTCTAGAAGGTTCTAGAAAAGTCCGGAAGAAACCACCAAGGAAGGTGGAGTCCACATGGGACTCCACCTCCATGGCCGGCCAACCCTAGTGGGGGAGGAGTCCCAAGTGGACTCCCCTTAGGGGGCCGGCCCCCCCCCATATGGGAGGTGGAACTCCCACTTTTGGTGGGAGTCCTAGCTTGGCTAGGTTTCCCCTCCCTTTGGAAGGTTTTTGGTTCGGGTCTTATTCGAAGACTTGGACACCAACTCTTGGGGTTCCACCTATATAATGAGGGCCAAGGGGGAGGGGGCCGGCCACCTCAAACACCACCAAGGTGGCCGCACCCCATAGTGGCCGGCGCCCCTCTCCCCAAACCCTAGCCGCCCCGCTCCTCCACTTCCCGCACGCTTAGCGAAGCTCCGCCGGACTTCTCCACCACCACCGACACCACGCAGCCGTGCCGTCGGATTCAAGAGGAGCTACTACTTCCGCTGCCCGCCGGAACGGGGAGGTGGACGTCGTCTTCATCAACAACCGAACGTGTGACCGAGTACGGAGGTGCTGCCCGTTCGTGGCGCCGGAACCGATCGTGATCAAGATCTTCTACGCGCTTTGCAAGCGGCAAGTGAACGTCTACCGCAGCAACAAGAGCCTCATCTTGTAGGCTTTGGAATCTCTTCAAGGGTGAGACTCGATACCCCTCGTTGCTACCGTCTTCTAGATTGCATCTTGGCTTGGATTGCGTGTTCGCGGTAGGAAAATTTTTGTTTTCTATGCAACGTTATCCTACAAAGGTATCGAGCCGTGTCTATGCATAGATGGTTGCACGAGTAGAACACAATGGTTTTGTGGGCGTTGATGCTCTTGTTATCTTTAGTTGAGTACTTTGCATCTTTATGGCATAGTGGGATGAAGCGGCTCGGACTAACTTTACATGACCGCGTTCATGAGACTTGTTCCTCGTTCGACATGCAACTTGTATTGCATAAGAGGCTTTGCGGGTGTCTGTCTCTCCTACTATAGTAAAGATTCAATTTACTCTTCTATTGACAACATTAGTATCAACGTTGTGGTTCATGTTCGTAGGTAGATTAGATCTATACCGAAAACCCTAAACCACGTAAAATATGCAAACCAAATTAGAGAGCGTCTAACTTGTTTTTGCAGGGTTTGGTGATGTGATATGGCCATAATGTGATGATGAATATGTATGAGATGATCATTATTGTATTGTGGCAACCGCAGGAGCCTTATGGTTGTCTTTACATTTCATGTTGAGTAGTATTTCAAAGTAGTTGTAATAGTTGCTACATGGAGGACAATCATGGAGACGGCGCCATTGACCTTGACGCTACGCCGACGATGATGGAGATCATGCCCGAAGATGATGGAGATCATGTCCGTGCTTTGGAGATGAAGATCAAAGGCGCAAAGACAAAAGGGCCATATCATATCACATATGAACCGCATGTGATGTTAATCCTTTTATGCATCTTATTTTGCTTAGATCGCGACGGTAGCATTATAAGATGATCCCTCACTAAAATCTCAAGATAATAAAGTGTTCATCCTTAGTAGCACCGTTATCAAGTCTTGTCGTTTCGAAGCATCTCGTGATGATCGGGTGTGATAGATTCAATAAGTACATACAACGGGTGCAAGACAGCTTTGCACATGCGGATACTAAGGTGGCCTTGACGAGCCTAGCATGTACAGACATGGTCTCGGAACACATGATACCGAAAGGTAGAGCATGAATCATATGATTGATATGATGAACACTTTGAGTGTTCGCCATTGAAATCACACCTTTTCTCGTGATGATCGGGTTTAGGTGCAGTAGATTTGGTTCGTGTGATCACTAAGACAATGCGAGGGATATTGTTTTGAGTGGGAGTTCACCTAGATTTTTAATTATGTTGAATTAAAATTTGAACTCAATTTGTCATAAACTTAGTCTAAACTATTGCAAATATATGTTGTAGAGATGGCGTCCCCAATCAATTTTAACCAGTTCCTAGAGAAAGAAAAGCTTAAGAGCAACGGTAGCAACTTCACCGACCGGTTCCGTCATGTGAGGATCTTCCTCTCCGGCGGAAATCGCAATATGTGCTTGATGCACCGCTAGGTGACCCTCCCTGCAGAACCGAAACCGATGGAGTAAAAGCTGTTTACGAGACTCGGAAAACTCGATACTCTCAAGTTCGGTGTGCCATCCCGTGCGATCCGGAATCCGATCTTCAAAAACGTTTTGAGCACCACGATCCTCATGAGTTGATGAATGAGCTGAAAGCTATTTTTGAGACTCATGCGGCTGTGCAATGCTATGAAGCATCGAAACATTTCTTCGACTCGTATGATGGAAGAAGGCAGCTCCATTAGTGAGCACATGCTCGCCATGACCGGGCATGCGAAGAAACTCGGTGACTTGGGAATAGTGATTCCTAACAGATCGGGGATTAATCGTGTCCTTCAATCACCGCCACCAAGTTACAAGAACTTTGTGATGAACTACAATATGCAGAACATGAACAAGGAGTTACTCGAACTCTTTGGCATGCTAAAAGCTGCCGAGATTGAGATCAAGAAAGAGCACCAAGTGTTGATGGTCAACAAGACCACCGGCTTCAAGAAACAGGGCAAGTATAAGGGAAAATTCAAGAAGGGTGGCAAGAAAGCTGCCACGCCTCCTATGAAACCTAAGAACGGCCCTAAGCCCGATGCTGAGTGCTATTACCGCAAGGAGAAGGGACACTCGGAAGCGTAATTGCTCCAAGTATTTGGCAGATCCGAAGAGCGGCCTTGTCAAGAAGAAGAAAGAAGGTATATCTCGATATACATGTTATAGATGTTCATTTCATCGGTTCTCGTTCTAGTACTCGGGTATTTGCTACTCGGTTCGGTTGCTCATATTTGTAACTCGAAACAGGAACTAAAGAATAAACGACAACTCGCCGAAAGATGAAGTGACGATGCGCGTTGGAAACGGATCCATGGTCAATGTGATCGCAATCGGCACACTTCCTCTACATCTACCTTCGGGATTAGTTTTAAGCCTAAATAATTGTTATTATGTACCTGCGTTGAGCATGAACATTATATCCGGATCTTGTTTAATGCAAGACGGTTATTCATTCAAGTCTGAGAATAATGGTTGTTCTATTTTTATGAATAATATCTTTTATGGTCGAGCACCAGAAAAGAATGGCTTATTTCTATTAGATCTCGATAGTAGTGATACGCATATACATAACATTGATGCTAAGCGAATTAAATTGAATGATAATTCTACTTATATGTGGCACTATCGTCTTGGTCATATTGGAGTGAAACGCATGAAGAAACTCCATACCGATGGATTACTTGAATCACTTGACTTTGAGTCACTTGATAGATGCGAAGCATGTCTAATGGGAAAAATGACTAAGACTCCATTTTCTGGGTATGATGGAGCGAGCTACCGACTTATTGGAAATCATACATACCGATGTGTGCGGACCAATGAGTGTAGTATCGCGCGGTGGTTATCGTTATGTTCTAACCTTCACAGATGATCCGAGTAGATATGGGTATATCTATTTCATGAAACATAAATCCGAAACTTTCGAGAAGTTTAAGGAATTCCAAAGTGAAGTAGAAAATCAACGTAACAAGAAGATCAAATTTCTACGATCCGATCGTGGAGGTGAATATCTGAGTTATGAGTTTGGCATGCATTTAAAGAAATGCGGAATACTTTCACAATTGACACCGCCGGGAACACCACAACGAAACGGTGTGTCCGAACGTCGTAATCGAACTCTCTTAGATATGGTTCGTTCTATGATGTCTCTTACCGATTTGCCGTTATCATTTTGGAGTTATGCATTAGAGACAGCCGCATTCACTTTAAATAGAGCACCATCAAAATCCGTAGAAACGACACCGTATGAATTATGGTTTAATAAGAAACCTAAGCTGTCGTTCCTTAAAGTTTGGGGTTGCGAAGCCTATGTAAAAAAGTTACAACCGGACAAGCTAGAACCCAAAGCGGAGAAATGCGTCTTCATAGGATACCCTAAGGAAACTATAGGATACACTTTCTATCACAGATCCGAAGGCAAAATCTTTGTTGCTAAGAACGGAACCTTTCTTGAGAAAGAATTTCTCACTAAAGAAGTGACTGGAAGAAAAGTAGAACTCGATGAGATTGATGAATCTATACTCGTTGATCAGATAGCGCAAGTACCGGAAGTTGTACCGTACCGCCTACACCGGCAACGAGAGGAAGCTAATGATAATGATCATGAAACTTCGAACGAGGAAACTACCGAACCTCGCAGATCGACAAGGGAACGTGCCACTCCCGATTGGTATGATCCTTGTCTAAATGTCATGATTGTGGATAACAATGATGAGGACCCTGCGACGTATGAAGAAGCGATGATGAGCCCGTATTCCAACAAATGGCAAGAAGCCATGAAATCCGAAATGGGATCCATGTATGATAACAAAGTATGGACTTTGGTAGACTTACCCGATAGCCGAAAGGCTGTCGAGAATAAATGGATCTTCAAGAGAAAAACAGATGTCGATGGTAATATTACTCGTCTATAAAGCTCGACTTGTTGCAAAGGGTTTCCAACAAATTCAAGGAGTTGACTACGATGAGACTTTCTCACCCGTAGCGAAGCTAAAATCTGTGAGGATTTTGTTAGCAATAGCTGCATTTTTCGATTATGAGATTTGGCAGATGGATGTCAAAACGGCGTTCCTTAATGGAGACATTGAGGAAGAGTTGTATATGGTACAACCCAAAGGTTTTGTCGATCCTAAAAATGCCGACAAAGTATGCAAACTTCAGCGTTCAATCTATGGACTGAAGCAAGCATCAAGAAGTTGGAACCGACGTTTTGATAAGGTGATCAAAGACTTCGGGTTTATACGAGTGTCATGGAGAGGCCTCGTATTTACAAGAAAGTGAGTGGGAGCTCCGTAGCATTCCCGATATTATATGTAGATGACATATTATTGATTGGGAATGATATAGAACTATTAAGCAGATGTAAAAGGTTATTTGAATAACAGTTTTTCAATGAAAGACCTTGGTGAAGCATCATATATATTAGGCATCAAGATTTATAGAGATAGATCAAGACGCCTAATAGGGCTATCACAGAGTACATACCTGGACAAGATTCTAAAGAAGTTTAGAATGGACGAAAGTAAAAAAGGGTTTTTACCTATGTTACCATGCAAGGTCTTGAGTAAGACTCAAGGACCGGCTACGGCGAAGAAAGAGAAAGGATGAGTCGGATCCCCTATGCTTCGGCGATAGGCTCTATTATGTATGCCATGCTATGTACAAGACCGGATATAGCGCATGCTCGTTAGTTTGACTAGCGGATATCAAAGTGATCCGGGAATGGAGCACTCGGACAGCGGTCAAGAATATCCCGAAGTACTTGAAAAGAACTAAGGATATGTTTCTTTGTTATGGAGGTGACCAAGAGCTCGTTGTAACAAGTTACACCGATGCAAGTTGGAACACCGATCCCGATGACTCTAAGTCACGCTCTGGGTACGTGTTTATATTGAATGGCGCCTGCAGAAGCCGGGCAAGCTCGAAGCAGGTGCACGGTGGCGAAGTCTTCAACGGAATCGAGTACATAGCGGCTTCAGAGGCTTCATCAGAAGCGGTATGGATGAAGAGGTTCATTGTAGAGCTCGGTGTGGTTCCTAGTGCATTGGACCCACTAGTCATATATTGTGACAACATGGGTGCCATCGCCAATGCACAAGAACCAAGGTCACACAAGAGGCTGAAGCATATCAAGCTGCGTTACCACTCGATTCGCGAGTACATCGAAGATGGAGAAGTAAAGATTTGCAAAGTACACACCGATCCGAATGTAGCAGATCCGTTGACTAAATCTCTCCCTAGGGCAAAGCATGACCAACACCAGAATGCCATGGGTGTTAGGTTCCTTACAATGTAATCTAGATTATTGACTCTAGTGCAAGTGGGAGACTCGTTGGAGATATGCCCAAGAGGCAATAATAAAAGTGGTTATTATATATCTTTATGTTTATGATAAATGTTTATATACCATGCTATAATTGTATTGACCGAAACATTGATACATGTGTGATATGTAAACAACAAAGAGTCCCTAGTATGCCTCTTAACTAGCTTGTTGATTAATGGATGATTAGTTTCATAATCATGAACATTGGATGTTATTAATAACAAGGTTATATCATTGTATGAATGATGTAATGGATACACCCATATTAAGCGTAACATAAGATCTCGTCATTAAGTTATTTGCTATAAGCTTTCGATACATAGTTACCTAGTCCTTATGACCATGAGATCATGTAAATCACTTATACCGGAAAGGTACTTTGATTACACCAAACGCCACCGCGTAAATGGGTGGTTATAAAGGTGGGATTAAGTATCCGTAAAGTATGAGTTGAGGCATATGGATCAACAATGGGATTTGTCCATCCCGATGACTGGATAGATATACTCCGGGCCCTCTCGGTGGAATGTCGTCTAATGTCTTGCAAGCATATGAATAAGTTCATAAGAGACCACATACCACGGTACGAGTAAAGAGTACTTGTCGGAGACGAGGTTGAACAAGGTATAGAGTGATACCGAAGATCAAACCTCGGACAAGTAAAATATCGCGAGACAAAGGGAATTGGTATTGTATGTGAATGGTTCATTCGATCACTAAAGTCATCGTTGAATATGTGGGAGCCATTATGGATCTCCAGATCCCGCTATTGGTTATTGGTCGAGGTGAGTACTCAACCATGTCCACATAGTTCACGAACCGTAGGGTGACACACTTAAAGTTGGATGTTGAAATGGTAGTACTTGAATATGGAATGGAGTTCGAATATTTGTTCGGAGTCCCGGATGAGATCCCGGACATCACGAGGAGTTCCGGAATGGTCCGGAGAATAAGATTCATATATAGGATGTCATTTTATGTGAATTAAAATGTCGCGGAAGGTTCTATGGAAGGTTCTAGAAGGTTCTAGAAAAGTCCGGAAGAAACCACCAAGGAAGGTGGAGTCCACATGGGACTCCACCTCCATGGCCGGCCAACCCTAGTGGGGGAGGAGTCCCAAGTGGACTCCCCCTTAGGGGGCCGGCCACCCCCCCATATGGGAGGTGGAACTCCCACTTTTGGTGGGAGTCCTAGCTTGGCTAGGTTTCCCCTCCCTTTGGAAGGTTTTTGGTTCGGGTCTTATTCGAAGACTTGGACACCAACTCTTGGGGTTCCACCTATATAATGAGGTCCAAGGGGGAGGGGGCCGGCCACCTCAAACACCACCAAGGTGGCCGCACCCCATAGTGGCCGGCGCCCCCCTCTCCCCAAACCCTAGCCGCCCCGCTCCTCCACTTACCGCACGCTTAGCGAAGCTCCGCCGGACTTCTCCACCACCACCGACACCACGCCGTCGTGCTCGTCGGATTCAAGAGGAGCTACTACTTCCGCTGCCCGCCGGAACGGGGAGGTGGACGTCGTCTTCATCAACAACCGAACGTGTGACCGAGTACGGAGGTGCTGCCCGTTCGTGGCGCCGGAACCGATCGTGATCAAGATCTTCTACGCGCTTTTGCAAGCGGCAAGTGAACGTCTACCGCAGCAACAAGAGCCTCATCTTGTAGGCTTTGGAATCTCTTCAAGGGTGAGACTCAATACCCCCTCGTTGCTACCGTCTTCTAGATTGCATCTTGGCTTGGATTGCGTGTTCGCGGTAGGAAATTTTTTGTTTTCTATGCAACGTTATCCTACACTCTTCTCTTTTGTTTACACATGTATTTTAGTTTTATTTATAGATGACACTCCTCCGAACCTTTTGCTTTCACAAGCCATGGCAAACCGAATCCTCTGGTGCCTTCCAACATTTCACATACCATGGAGGAGTGTCTATTGCAAAATTAAGTTGCTTACTGATAAATCAGGGCAAAACATGTGAAGAGAATTATTAATGAAAGTTAATTAATTGGGGCTTGGCACCCCGTTGCCAGCTCTTTTTGCAAAATTATTGGATAAGCGGATGTATATGTCACTAGTCCATTGGTGAAAGTCTGCCCAACAAGATTGAAAGATAAAACACCACATACTTCCTCATGAGCTATAAAACATTGACACACATAAGGAGTAATAAAGTTTTGAATTGTTTAAAGGTAGCACATGAAGTATTTACTTGGAATGGCAGAAAAATACCACATAGTAGGTAGTTATGGTGGACACAAATGGCATAGGTTTTGGCTCAAGGTTTTGGATGCACGAGAAGCATTCCCTCTCAGTACAAGGCTTTGGCTAGCAAGGTTGTTTGAAGCGAACACAAGTATAAACCGGTACAGCAAAACTTACATAAGAACATATTGCAAGCATTATAAGACTCTACACTGTCTTCCTTGTTGCTCAAACACCTTTACCAGAAAATATCTAGACCTTAGAGAGACCAATCATGCAAACCAAATTTCAACAAGCTCTACGGTAGTTCTCCACTAATAGGTTTAAACTACATGATGCAAGAGCTTAAACATGATCTACTTGTGAGCTCAAAACAATTGCCAAGTATCAAATTATTCAAGACAATATACCAACTACCACATGAAGCATTTTCTGTTTCCAACCAAATAACAATAAATGTTGCGGCTTTTAGCTTTTGCCATGAACATTAAAAATAAAACGAAAAACACAAGTGTTCAAATGAAAAAGCGGAGCGTGTCTCTCTCCCACACAAGCATGTTAGGATCCGATTTATTCAGAGAATGAAAATAAAAAAACGAAAATAAAAGCACACAGACGCTCCAAGTAAAGCACATAAGATGTGACGGAATTAAAATATAGTTTCACTACAGGTGACCTGATAAGTTGTTGATGAAGAAGGGGATGCCTTGGGCATCCCCAAGCTTAGACGCTTGAGTCTTCTCGAAATATGCAGGGATAAACCACGGGGGCATCCCCAAGCTTAGACTTTTCAATCTTCTTGATCATATTATATCATCCTCCTCTCTTGATCCTTGAAAACTTCCTTCACACAAAACTCAAAGCAATCTCATTAGAGGGTTAGTGCATAATCAAAAATTCACATGTTCAGCAAGGACACAATCATTCCCAACACTTCTGGACATTACCTAAGGTTACTGAAATTTAATGGAGCAAAGAAACCCACTCAAACACAGTAAAAGAGGCAATGCGAAATAAAAGGCAGAATCTGTCAAAACAGAACAGTCCGTAAAGACGAATTTTTTCGAGGCACTTAACATGCTCATATGGAAAAGCTCCAGTTGAATGAAAGTTGCATACATATCTGAGGATTACTCATGAATTTTTCAAGATTTTTAGATTCTTCTACAGAGAGAAAAACTCAAAACCGTGACAGCTAAAAATTTGTTTCTGCGTAGAAATCCAAATCTAGTATCAACTTTCTATCAAAGACTTTACTTGGCACAACAATGCAATAAAATAAAGATACAAAGGTATTGCTACAGTAGTAACAAGCACCTTGACTCAAATATAAAACAAAAATTGCAGAAATAAAATAATGTGTTGTCTCCCATAAGCGCTTTTCTTTAACGCCTTTCAGCTAGGAGCAGAAAGTGAAAATCAAGTAACATCAAGAGAACAAGCATCAACATCATAATTTGTTTTAATAATAGAATCAAGAGGAATCTTCATTCTCTTTCTAGGGAAGTGTTCCATACCTTTCTTAAGAGGGAATTGATATTTAATATTTCCTTCTTTCATATCAATAATAGCACCAACGGTTCGAAGAAAGGGTCTTCCCAAAACAATAGGACAAGATGCATTGCATTCAATATCCAAAACAACAAAATCAACGGGGACAAGGTTATTGTTAACCGTAATGTGAACATTGTCAATTCTCCCCAAAGGTTTTTTAATAGAATTATCAGCAAGATTAACATCCAAATAACAACATTCCAAAGGTGGCAACTCAAGCATATCATACAGTTTCTTAGGCATAACAGAAATACTTGCACCAAGATCACATAAAGCATTACAATCAAAATCATTGACCTCCATTTTAATGATGGGCTCCCAACCATCTTCCAACTTCCTAGGGATAGAAGCTTCAAGTTTTAATTCCTCTTCCCTAGCTTTAATGAGAGCATTTGTAATATGTTTTGTAAAGGCCAAGTTTATAGCACTAGCATTAGGACTTCTAGCAAGTTTTTGCAAGAACTTAATAACTTCAGAAATATGACAATTATCAAAATCAAAACCATTATGATCTAAAGCAATGGGACCATTGTCCCCAACACTTTGAAAAATTTCAGCACTTTTATCACAAACAGTTTCAATGAGTTTCAGGCAATTTTGCATGCTTTGTAGTAGAAGTAGAAACATTGCCAACACCAATTATTTTACCATTGATAGTAGGAGGTTTAGCAACATGTGAAGCATCAACATTACTAGTGGTGGTAATAGTCCAAACTCTAGCTATATTATTCTCTTTAGCAAGTTTTTCTTCTCTTTCCCACCTAGCATGCAATTCAGCCATCATTCTAATATTGTCATTAATTCGAACTTGGATAGCATTTGCTGTAGCAAATGACTTAATATCTTTAACTTCATTAGGCATAACTTTCAGTTTTAAAAGATCAACATCAAGAGCAAGACTATCAACCTTAGAAGCAAGAACATCAATTTTACCAAACTTTTCCTCAACAAATTTGTTAAAAGTAGTTTGTGTATTAATAAATTCTTTAAGCATGACTTCAAGATCAGAGGGTACACTCCTACTATTGTTGTAAGAATTACCATAAGAATTACCATAAGAATTACCACTGTTAGAAGGATATGGCCTATAGTTGTTACCAAAATTATTCCTATAAGCATTGTTGTTGAAATTATTATTTTTAATGAAGTTCACATCAACATGTTCTTCTTGAGCAACCAATGAAGCTAAAGGAACATTATTAGGATCAACATGAGATTTACCATTAACAAGCATAGACATAATAACATCAATCTTATCACTCAAGGAAGAGGTTTCTTCAACAGAATTTACCTTCTTACCTTGAGGAGTCCTTTCAGTGTGTCATTCAGAGTAGTTGATCATCATATCATCAAGAAGCTTTGTTGCAGCACAGAAAGTGATGGACATAAAATTACCTCCAGCAGCTGAATCCAATAGGTTCCTTGAAGAAAAATTTAATCCTGCATAAAAGGTTTGGATGATCATCCAAGTAGTTAGTCCATGGGTGCGGAAATTCTTTACCAAAGATTTCATTCTCTCCCATGCTTGGGCAACATGTTCATTATCCAATTGCTTAAAATTCATAATGCTACTTCTCAAAGATATAATTTTAGCAGGAGGATAATATTTTCCAATGAAAGCATCTTTACATTTAGTCCATGAACTAATACTATTTTTAGGCAAAGATAGCAACCAATCTTTAGCTCTTCCTCTCAAGGAGAAAGGAAACAATTTCAGTTTTATAATATCCCCATCTATATCCTTATACTTTTGCATTTCACAAAGTTCAACAAAATTATTAAGATGGGCAGCAGCATCATCGGTACTAACACCGTAAAATTGCTCTCTCATAACAAGATTTAGTAAAGCAGGTTTAATTTCATAAAATTTTGCTGTAGAAGCAGGTGGAGCAATAGGAGTGCATATGAAATCATTATTATTTGTGCTAGTGAAGTCACACAACTTAGTGTTCGCAGGAGTACTCATTTTAGCAATAATAAAAATAAACAAAGCAAAACCGAATTAAATAAAGTAAAACAAGTAACTAATTTTTTTGTGTTTTTGATATAAAGAAAGCAAACAAGACAGAAAATAAAATAAAGCAAGACAATAAACAAAGTAAAGAGATTAGGTGTGAGAGACTCCCCTTGCAGCGTGTCTTGATCTCCCCGGCAACGGCGCCAGAAAAGTAGCTACTTGTGACGGTAAATTAAGCACACGTCCGTTGGGAACCCCAAGAGGAAGGTATGATGAGTACAGCAGCGAGTTTTCCCTCAGTAAGAAACCAAGGTAATCGAACCAGTAGGAGATGAAGATCACGTGAAGGTTGTTGGTGAAGAAGTGTAGTGCGGCGCAACACCAGGGATTCTGGTGCCAACGTGGAACCTCCACAACACAATCAAACTAATTTGCCCCAACTTAACAGTGAGGTTGTCAATCTCACCGGTTTGCTGAAAACAAAGGATTAAACGTATGGTGTGGAAAATTATGTTTGCTTGCAGAAAACAAAACATAACAATGATTGCAGTTGGTTGTATTTCAGATGTAAAAGAATGGACCGGGGTCCACAGTTCACTAGTGGTGTCTCTCCAATAAGATAAATAACATGTTGGGTAAACAAATTACAGTTGGGCAATTGACAAATAGAGAGGGCATAACAATGCACATACATATCATGATGACTACTATGAGATTTACTTAGGGCATTATGACAAAGAACATAGACCGCCATCCAGCATGCATCTATACCTAAAAAGTCCACCTTCGGGTTAGCATCTGCACCCCTTCCAGTATTAAGTTGCAAGCAACAGACAATTGCATTAAGTATTGTGCGTAATGTAAACAATACAAAATCCTGAGACAAAACATTGATGTTTTATCCCTAGTGGCAACACCACATCCACAACCTTAGAACTTTCTATCACTGTCACAGATTCAATGGAGGCATGAACCCACTATCTAGCATAAATACCCCCTCTTGGAGTTACAAGTATCAACTTAGCCAGAGCCTCTACTAGCAACGGAGAGCATGCAAGATCATAAACAACATATATATGATAGATCAATAATCAACTTGACATAGTATTCCATATTCATCGGATCCCAACAAACACAACATGTAGCATTACAAATAGATGATCTTGATCATGATAGGCAGCTCACAAGATCTAAACATGATGGCATAATAGGAGAAGACAACCATCTAGCTACTGCTATGGACCCATAGTCCAAGGATGAACTACTCACGCATCAGTCCGGAGGTGGGCATGTGATGTTGAGCCCTCCGGTGATGATTCCCCTCTCCGGTAGGGTGCCGGAGGAGATCTTCTGAACCCCCCGAGATAGGGTTGACGGCGGCGGCGTCTCTGGAACTTTTCTGGTATTTTGGCTCCCGGTGCTAGGGTTTTCGGAGACGAAGGAATAAATAGGCGAAGGGGCAGTGTCGGGGGAGCCAGGGGGCTCCCTACCCACATGTCGGCTCGGGGGGCCCCACTGTCGCGCCGCCCTATGGTGTGGGCCCCCTGCTGGCCTTCCTCGACTCTTCTTCGGTCTTCTGGAACACTCCGTGGAAAATAGGGCCAAGGGCTTTTGTTTCGTCCAATTTTGAGAATATTTGTAAACCAACTTTTCTGAAATCAAAAACAGCAGAAAACGGGAAGTGGCACTGTGGCATCTTGTTAATAGGTTAGTCCCATAAAATGCATAAAAACATTAAAAAGTGTGAATAAAACATGCAGGTATTGTCATAAAACTAGCATGGAACATAAGAAATTATAGATATGTTGGAGACGTATCAACTCCCTGGACCTAAAGGACCGATCACAGTGAAAGGCAGTTTCGCGCTAGGTGATAAGTGCGACAAGGATTTTCATCGATTTTTAGATACTTTCGGGATGCAAGCAGAGTATATGGCGTCAAGGTTAACAACTGACTATGATGTGCTGCCAGATGTCGGGAGGCCACTCAAGGAGTCAACCTTTGACACTACCAAAGATTCTAAGGAGGTATAGATTCACCCGACAGATCCCAAGAAAACGACATCCATTGCAGCAAACATGGACCTCGCATAGGAAAGCGCGCTCGTCGAGTTCCTCCGTGAGCGCTGGGAAATCTTCGCATGGTGTCCAGCTGACATGCCAGGAGTACCCAGGGAACTTGCCGAGCACCACCTCAACTTGGATCCAATGGCGAGACTAATTAAACAACCTTTGCGGCGTTTTTCGGAACCAAACCGCAAAGCTATGCTGTTAGAAATCAATAGACTCCGAGAGGCTGGCTTTATCAAAGAGTTACATACAGAGGCCACGTGGGTAGCTAACCCAGTACTGGTCCCGAAGAAAAACACGACGGTCCTTCGCATGTGCGTCGACTTTCACGTGTCTCAATAAACATTGTCCAAAGGATCACTTTCCCCTCCCAAGGATCGACCAAATTATCGACTCCACGGCAGGCTGTGAACGTCTTTCCTTCCTGTACGCATATTCTGATTATAACCAGATCAGATTAAAAGAAGACGACGAGGTCAAAACAGCTTTTATAACACCTTATGGTGTGTTCTGCTATAGAACAATGCCCTTTGGATTGAAAAACGCGGGAGCAACATACCAACGGATGATGCAGAAGTGTCTCGCCACACAGATTGGCAAGAACGTACAAGTGTACATCGATGATGTCGTCATAACAACAAAGAAGGGGTCAACTTTGATCGAGGATCTGAAGGAAACTTTCGACAACCTTGACAAGTTCTGCCTCAAGCTGAACCCAACAAAGTGCTCTTTCGGTGTTCCTGCAGGAGAACTTCTCGGGTTCCTGGTTTCAGCAAGAGGAATCGAGGCCAATCTAGAGAAAAACCAAGCCATCGTGACGATGCGGAAGCCAACAAAGTTGAAGGAAATACAACAGCTGACTGGGCGAGTCGCAGCTTTAAGCAGATTCGTCGCCAGGCTAGGAGAAAAGGCGTTGCCGTTTTACGCTTTGATCAAACAAGGAGAGAAGTTCCAGTGGAACGACGAAGCAGATAGAGCTTTCGAGGACCTTAAGCGCACAATCTCGACACCACCAATCCTGGTGGCGCCTAAGGAGAAGGAGCCTCTCCTGTTATACATCGCAGCCACGCCTCAGGTGGTCAGCACAGTTCTTGTGGTCGAAAGAGAAGAAGAAGGAAAACTCCATGGAGTGCTGCGGCCGGTATACTTCGTCAGCGAAGTTTTATCACCCTCAAAACAGCGGTACCCGCAGTACCAAAAGTTAGCATATGGAGTGTTTACAACCGCAAGAAAACTGCGACACTATTTTTCGGCGCATCTGATAATAGTGGTCAATGAGGCGCCTTTATCCAATATACTAAACAACCCAGAAGGTACGGGTCGTGTCTCCCTTTGGGGAATAGAACTTTCCCCTCGGGACATCACATATGAGAAAAGGAAAGCAATAAAGTCACAGATCTTACCAGACTTCATCGCAGAGTGGATGGAGCTACAAAATACGGGACCTCCAGATTTGTCGAGAACTTGGACTATGATCGACGGGTCCAAGAGACTAGAAGGAGCTGGAGCAGACGTGATACTAGTATCACCTCAAGGCGACAAGTTGAAGTATGTACTACGGATGACGTTTCCAAACGCATCTAATAACGAAGCAGAGTATGAAGCACTTATACACGGGATGAAGATGGTGAAAGCTTGCGGCGCAACTCGATTAAAAATCTTTGGTGATTCGCAGCTGGTGGCTCAACATGTGATGAATCAATGCGACATAGTCAATGATAGTATGGTAGCATACAAGGAAGTATATAATGAGCTTGAGAGGTTGTTCGACGGGTGTGAAGTAAATCATATCAGCAGGCTCAGCAACGATGAAGCCGATGTTCTCGGAAACATCGGGTCGCAATGTCTCGCAATACTACCTGGCGTGTTCTGGGAAGAAATAGCTGAAAGATCAACCAAGGCGAAGAAACAGCAGAAGAAAGAGAAGGATGAGAAAGCCTCGGGGGCTCCAGCAGCACCATCGGAAGGTGAGGAGGAACTACACGTGATAATGAGGGTACAAGTTCCTTGGATGCAAGCGTACATAGCATACATCCTGAGGAAAGAACTACCCGATGATCCAGTTGAAGCAAGGCGAGTTATCAGGCGTTCTAAAGCCTTTAGTGTGGTCAAAGGGGAGCTATACAAACGAAGTATTTCGGGAGTACTACAGAGATGCGTCACACCCGAAGAAGGAAGGCTTATTCTGAAGGATGTACACGAAGGGGTATGCAGACATCACGCAAGAAGTCGAGCTATAGCAGCCAAGGTTTTCAGAGCAGGATTCTATTGGCTAACAACAATAGAGGATGCAAAGGACATAGTGCGTACTTGCGATGCGTGCCAAAGGTTTGCCGCGAAACCGCATTCTCCCGCAGCAGAGTTGATGCCAATACCGCTGTCATGGCCCTTTGCTCAATGGGGTCTTGATATGGTGGGAAAATTACACAAGGCTTGGCCAGGAGGATACGAGTATATGCTCGTAGCTATCGACAATTTCACAAAGTGGATAGAAGCGAAGCCGATAAACTCACCAGACGGAGCATCCGCAATCAAGTTTGCTAAGAGTATCGTCTTTCGATTTGGAGTCCCTCATAGCATTGTCACAGACAATGGCAGCAATATCACATCCAAGGAGTTCAAGGCATATTGCGCAGAAGTAGGCATCAAATTACAATTTGCCTCAGTTGCGCACCCGCAAACCAATGGTCAGGTCGAGAAAGCAAACAGCATCATCTGCAACGGCATCAAGAAGCGCCTGTTAACACCATTGGAAAAAGCCCGACACACATGGCCAGAGGAGTTGCCTAGCGTGTTATGGAGTATTCGAATAACACCAAATACAGCGACGCAGGAAACCCCGTTCTTTTTAGTCCATGGAGCTGAGGCAGTGTTGTCGATAGAGATAGAACACAACTCCCCGAGAGTGGCGGAATTCAATGAAGAAACCTCGAGAAAGGCACTGGAAGATGACGTCGATGCACTCGACGAAGCTCGAGATGAGGCATTGTCAAGGGTCACCAAGTACCAGCAAGATATGAAAAACTACCACAGTCGACGTTTGCGACCAAGATCCTTCCAGGTAGGCGACTTAGTTCTTCGGCTTACGCAAAATAGCCATGAGAAACTCGAGTCGCCATGGGTTGACCCATACATCGTCACAGAAGTAATTGAAGGAGGAGCATACTGGATAAAGGACAAGAAGACAGGGATCGCCGAGCCAAATCCCTGGAACGTGGCGCAACTTAGGCGTTTTTACGCTTAAAGTCGAAATATAGTCCTCTTTGTAAACATACAATGTACTGAAACGACCGCGATTTTTCAGACGCACTCTTTTCCTTTCAGGGCACCGAGTGGGGCTTAAAGGTTTTTAATGAGGCGGACTCGCGATGCTGCAATATAGTAAAGATATTGGTGATATACATCTTTTTCATCGACAGGCTCGGGGGCTTGTAACCCGCAATAACAATATATATAAACTTCCGCAAAATACAGTTATTTGCCCTGGCGCAAAAATAGCTCGCAAACCAATAAAGATATAAACATCGGCCAACAAAAAGCTCGGGGGCTTGATAAGCTGTTTTACAATATACATCGTGCTTACAATATACATATTCTCACTATCAAGGAAAACGCGACAACGAAAAAAGAAACTTTTAGTTATCACCTAGTATATCATCTATGTTTACCCTCTCATTGTTTGCAGCACCACTCCTATGTTCAGCATAACTACCTCTCACGAAGAATTCGGCATCTAGTCGAAGTAATTTATCCATCATCTCTTCGGCTACAGGGGTCACAACATCGTTGATTTTGTCGATGTTCCTACTCCTTTTAGTTAGTTTGGCTTGACATTTAGCGACAATTTTGGTCATGTCTAATTTCGGATAACAGACCTGCAACATAATCATGGCAAATCTTGCTCCAGCAGTCAGTTGAGCACGTACAAATTCATGGATTAGAGAGGCGTCCCGAAATTTGTCCATCATAGCAGGAAGAGTTTCCGGCGGAGCATTGCGAGGAAACATGGTGTTATAGACCAGGGCTAATGTCCTTGTGCAGAAATCAAGAAAATCGCGGACTTGGCTTGCGCGGCCCTGAAATCTGACGATTTGTCGGATACGTTCAGGCTTAGCCCAAAAGTTAGAACCATGTTCCAATGCAAGTCTGAGAAGTACATTGGACCTAGCTTCAACACGTTGATCTTCGGCAGCAGTATCCAGAAAAGAACCTACCCGACGGAAGCATCAGTCAGAGGTGGAACACAAGCAAGATAAAGTTGAAAAAGATCAAATTCAGGAAGTATACCTGCCATATCCAAGCTAGAGTCATTCATATGTTGAAGCATATAATCTTCCCGCGAAGTAGCTTTTGCAGCTTCAGTAATCGCGGCTTCCTTTAACGCTAGGGCTTCCTGAGCCTGTTGAAGAACAAGTTTTTCCTTCTCGGAAGATCTTCAGGATTGCTCCATTATCACGAGAGCCTGTTTTTTCATCGACTGAAGTTGCTGTCGAAGGTCGTTCAAATCTTCTATCTGATCAGCGCTCGAGGAACCTTCAATAAACTCGTCAACGGAAGTTTTTCTCGAATAGGACATGGCCGGTAACGCATCCGAAGAACGAGGCACCACGGTATAGTTGTCAAAAACCAACTGGAGAGGAAAATTTCGACATCAATAACTTGGCAAAATAGCATTCCATTGATTCATTTGGATATTTACACGAGCATTACAACAGACGATTCCTAGTGAACCAATGAGAAGCTGTTGCAAAAGATACTATGGCGACAGCAACAAAAGAGGAAGAACAAAGCAAAAGCAGGGACAAGGCGGTCTACTTGACCTCCGGCTTTGTAGAACTAGGGGAAGGAGTTGGTTTGCATCCGAGGAAGGAGAGGATTTTCTTCGAGTTCGGCTTGGCAGCCTTAATCAAGGATTGCCACCTCTTCGTCTCCATCTTCTTCACATCACGAACCTTCGCCCAGTCGACGCTTTATTGGCTTTCGGCAACCAGAGCGATGATGCCTTCAACGCCAATCTTCAAGCCCTCTTGCCGGAGGCCCAGCCCAAGATCTTCTTCGGGAATGAAGTGCTTGGTCAGGGCAGCAAAGGTGTCGGGCTATTCTTTCTTCACGAAGAAGTAGGGAAAAAGCCGAGAAAACGCCGACTTAGCATCAGAGATGCTCTGGCGCACTTCATCTCCATGAATCTCAAGGAGAGAAAGAGCGTTAAGAAGATGGTCATCTTCGGGCTGTTCGAGTTCAAAATCCTGGTACATCTTCCCTGCTGAAACAAATTTCGGGTTGTCAACAAGTGCACGGAAAAGCAAAGGTTCACGAAGAATCAAAGTGGTTAAGGCACTTACTAACGAAGCACCGATTTTGCGACTCTAAGCGGGCGATGATCTCTTCCTCGCGAGCAGTTTGTCGGGTCGTGTTCTCGCTCAAGGCATTTTCCGCGTCATGGAGTCTTTTTCGAAGACCCTCGACAGCGGCAGCGTCTAACTCAGCCTTTTCGCGAGCTTTTTCGCTTTGCTCCAGCTTGAGGGCAAGGTCATCGGCGCGCTTATTAGCCTCAGAAAGGGCCTCTAGCAAAATAAAGGATGACAATGTTATGACAAAATAGTAGAGGTAAATCTACTCGATCAAAAGAGGCAAGAAAGGAATACCTTTCAACTTATCAGCATGATCACGGTACCCGATAAATTGGGTACCAAGACGAATAAATTCTTTCATCAAAGGCTGAAAAGTAACACGGATGAGAAGATCAACATCGGGAAAAGGTTCGACAGCAAAAAGAGAATGATCAGAGCACTTACATCGTCCATAGGAGGAGTCGCCGAACTACCGGTCAAGAGACTCGACTCTTTGCCCAGCTCAGTCCTCGCTCTCTTCGGTGACGGGGCACGGGGGCTCCCGACAGGAGTCGGATGTCCTATGTCCTGTTGAGGAGGCGAGGTTTCGTCCGTAATAGGGCGAGTCTCGGACAGAACTAAAGTACGAGACGTGCTCGTTAGAGCAGTCACGTTAACAGGAGGATCTTCTTCCTCGTCGCCACTGTGCATCAAGAAAAAGTATAAGAAACGCTTAACAGGTAAAATATCGGGTGCAAAAAAGGCGACAGCGACTTACGAGCTAACGAGGGCATCATCGTAAGGGTTGAAGGCTTTCCCCTCCTCTTTGGGTGAAGTATCCTCGAGAGGGGATTTACCCGCTTTGGAGGTGCCGGAGTCTGCGACCTCATCCCTTTTCCTCTTGTTTGTCGGAGAAGCAGCAGAAGGGAGGGAACGCGTGGACTCGGAGGCCTCAGATTCAGCTTCTCTTTCAGAGGAAGCCGCGGATTTGTGAGAAACCGCAACTTCACTCTCAGGGCGAGAAGTGCCCTGGTTATCATCGGTGACAACGGTTCGTTCCTCGACTTCCCTGCCTTCAGGAAGGGGAGGAAGAGAAGATAAAACTTGATGTTTCTACAAAGTGAAAAGATATGTCGACTATAAGTTA
>NC_061510.1:201170116-201193262 GCF_022539505.1 Lolium rigidum | reverse complement strand
ACTTTCCTCAACCAACTTAAAACGTATCTGGTAGGGGCGCTTGATTTTACGCGTTGGGGAGAAAGATCGGTAGCGTAGCTTGCTTTATTTTGCTAGCGACCCAGATAAGCGGCCAGCGTTGGAAACTAAAGCGCTTAGTGATAATTCAATTTTCTGAGATTAATTTATGTGCACTTAATCGTCTAGATTAGCGTCTACCATTGTAGATGCACTTTATTTCCAACAACTCACGCTCTCTATTAGCAACCAGCGCATGCACAAAATACTGAAACACCACCTGATTACTAGCGAATCTAAACCAATTTGCGATGGTTAGTACGATCGCCCCAATCTCCAATCACCGCATGGAAGAATACATGGCGCATCCGGCGCCGGAGAAATATCGCGGCACTACGTGAAAACAAACCCAAAGGCCGACTCGTATCCTCACGCCGACGACAAAGTGCGTCGGCCCTTGCAGCTCATTCCTACCCGCGGCCGCTGCCATGCCTCTCTCCTCACCACTTTGGCCTCACCTGTTGGAATATCCAGGCGGCGATGGCACACGAGTGGGAGCGGCTGATGCCCTTCCTCTTCCACCACCACGATGCTGATGCCGCCCCATTCGCGTGGGCCAGTCCTGAATGATAGTCAGACGTCTAATTCAGCACGTAGGTCGTGCATGTACATCTTTTTTTAGAGCACGCCTTCCTATGCATCGTCACTCTCATGTTTTCCTGTGATCCGCTGATGGGTTAGTTCAGGAGGACACCCAGCTAGAGCCCCAGGAGGCCGAGAGCCTGAGATGTTCGGGTATGCTAACGTGCTTAATGACAGGGGCACTAACGAGGTACTCACTGAAACAGATCTCTGCCAGTGCCAGGTTCGCTGAGGCGTGGCGGTGATGGCCCCGGGTTCCCCGTCTTTAGCAATCTAGCATCTTATCACGCGCTTTGTCCTCGACGTCTACCTCGTTGACAAACCGCCGGAGCCTAACAGGCCCTCCGACGGAAGAGAATCAGAGTTGGACTGGCCTGGCGGCTTACGCTCAGCGCCTCCAAGGGGCTCATGCCGGCGGCCATCCAATGAGACACCATTAACAAGGACTACAATGCTAAGATTGCTTCCTTTGGCAGAGCTGGATAATCACCTTGAAGTTCCTAAGCTCGGCGAGCGACGCCGAGGGTTATGCCGCTTAGCCGGTTAAGGGAGAGGTCGACTCCGCCCCATCATGAGCTTCGCGAGCTCAAGTGGGAGCTCGCGGTGAGGTTGTTCTTGCACATCTTGATCTTCCACACTTTTCTTGAGGCTGTCTATTATTCCCGGGACCCGCGAGCGAGAATGCTGAAGCTGCACCCGACAAGTACATATGTGTCGAGTTCTTTAGGTTTTCAGTACATGACGAGGTGGCGTTTGTCCATGCATGTGTGAAGATGGTGCATAGGGTCAGTTAAGTTGGGCTTGAACTACAGGAGTGCCATCTGGCGATCAGTTTTGCGGGTTGAGCTCACGGAGAGTGATGAGACAGATTAAGGGAGGCATAATAGGATTGGGTATTTGGTGCCAACGGTTGCGTATGTCCAGTTGTGGGTTTGCCGGTGGCTGGTGCAGGCTGCATTGGCGACCTTGGCGTATAGGGTCGTGGTGAAGATGGGTGTGCGGCCATGTGCCCATGTCGTTGAGCACGGCAAGAACGGCAACGAGCATGACAACGCCAATGTTGTTTTTGGATAAAATGTTTTATTACTCAAAAATTCCTAACCTATGCATAACTAAGATGCACACAACAGTTCAACACAAATACGAATACAAAACAAGAAGTTGGAACAATTTACAAAAATCTGCTTTAGGCAAATTAATTTACGAAAATGGAAGGAGTAAAAAAAACTTGTTGATTTTGTTATGTGATCATTTTTCATATTATCAACGAGCAATGCTATCATCGAATTAGTTCATATTTTCCCAAAAAATAGAATTACTGTATATTTGCAATTGGAAGAGGAATCGGTTACGTACAAGTATATCCTGTCATCTCATGATATTTCATGATGTTTTTGCGTTTTCACGCTAGGGAAGCAATAGCAAATCTTTTACTGTTGTTCGTTCGAGTAGTTTAGATGTTTTGAATATATTTCCTTGTCAATAAGCGTAGTCCACTAGGACCTTGTGGGGATCCTAAAAACCTAGGACCCCTGTGCACTCGTATCATCGACTTAATTCACCGACCCGATTGAACCCACCGTCGGTGTACAAACCTCTCATGAGATAGCGCTCGATGTGATTAAAACATGTCAACTACCAAGGTTGAGCTCGTCTTGGACAACAAACATGTGTCGTTCTCAAGGACGGTTCGACATGACTAGACAAATATGTCTTCCATGTAAACTCTCTCGGTGAAGATATTAAAGGTTTTTGCTCATTTGATCAATTGTTGACACGCTATCTTCCGTGTCCGAGTCAGGAGAGGGAGGGGTGAACCAGTCATGGTGAAGTGGTGTTGAGATGGAATTTTTTATATGGAGTTGAGAGAGAGTGGTAGGGGGGAGAGAGAGAGAGGGAGGGAGGGAGAGGGAGAGGGGTTCCATGTAGTGGAGACGTGGTATACATACTAGGGCATGAAAGGTCGTGCGGCAAGGGAAGGATTTGATCCAACTAATGGAAGCTATCTTGAAAGTGGTTGCAGTAACACCACAATAGTTTGAGCGAAGTTGCAGGGAAGAAAGTGTTTATTGGGGCCGAGGAGTGTGTTACTGATGTTGGGATGATGACCTATTTGAGTGTAAGTTTTTAGCAGTGTATGCAAGCAACATGACCAAGCAAAACTTATTGCGAGAAAGCGGAGCTGAATATTTCTGAATATTATTTCCCAAAACAAAGAAAGCCAAAACTTAGCGGGCCAACATGCAGACCCATCGTATTGGTGATATGTATGAACCCGACCATTAAACCGTCTTGGGATATGAGGGTTCACGCGCCATATCGCGACGACACAACCCTCGGGACATTGTGTGTTACATTAATGATTTGATCAATACCTTTGTCTTCATATCTTAGTCATTTGCATTTTCAGTTGGATAAGGATATAAGTTTTTTTAGAGTGATTAGGATATAACTATAAGTTGATTCTTATAGAAACATACAATTATTTATCTAAATAATTATTAAAGACAAAATTACATGTTAAAACATGATTGCATACAAAAAGATTATTACGTGTTGCTATACACTATTATGGTACAATTTCTTAAAAATTCTTAGGCAGAAATAATGTGGGGAATCTTCAATCCTCGTATATTAAGCTTAAATCTCGAGAAAATTCAGAGCATACTCACCTCCATGCAACGCGGTTGCTTCAATATAATTAAAATTTACCGTGGCGAAGCACGGGCATTCAACTAGTATGACTTGAAAAGCCTCTGGCCAAGAAATTATTTGGGGTAGTAAAAAAATCTTAGATTTTGCATCCGCCCATGACCCTAACCGTCTTTGCATCAAGTGATAACGTCCCTGGTGCTGACGTTGATGGCCGCACGAGGCTTCCTCAACTAGAATTTGTAGGTGGACTCAGTTTGAGGATGAAGTTGCATTTTTATTTAAGGTCCTCCTTGTAAGATGCATATCCAGCGAGCTTAATGAGTGCAACATTATGCCCTTTGAAGCCAATATTTGTTCTAAAAAAAGAGTATACATGTGGCGTGGGCCCACCCTAGCCAGTCCATTTGCTCACTAAGACAATATACTAGTATAATGCATGGTGTTTACAAAAGTGCTCAAGTAAATAAACCAATCATTTTCTTAAGCACTAGTACTTACATTTCTATATGAGCTAACCATCTACCTAATATAAATAAGATAAAATCCTTTTTTTCTAAAAATATTTTTTTATGCATCTCGTATTGTACATAAACTGAAAATTTGGCCAAACCATGTTGTTTTGCCCTCCAAGCGCATTTGCGACACCTACATTGCAGTCGGGCGCAATGTACGAGTGCGACACGTACGTTGTCGTTGAAAAAATAAAACAAACAAAGATAGCGAAGAGAACATGGAGGAGACAAAACGTGTTAGCACATGGGGGTGGTTTGGGTCACTAATCTCAGCCGAGCCGCGTCCACGAAAGAAACAGGCAGGTCCAGCGTAATGGCGCGTCTAGTCTCCGGTTGGTCCCACTGTCATCCACCCACCGTGGCATTATTTCTTACATTATCCACGGAGACGGTGGCCGGCTGTGGCCGCCGACGTGCCGTTACCGCTCGAATCCCGTGCCCACGCAGTCACGCCCCACCACAAGTCCAGTCCCACTGCCAGGTGTGGCCCAGCTCTCACCGCAAAAAGGAAAACTAGACAGACACTCCCACCGTCTCCATCCACCTACCCCACAACGCCAAGCCCACTGACACGACCCGACGCGGAGCGGGCCCCAGCGCGCGCGGGTAGACGATGCGAGCTGGCGAAGGAGCGGTCAAGACGTACTTAAAATGCGACCCGCTTGTCTCACTCTCGAGACCTCCTGCCCCACTTTCCCACCCGGCTGCCCAGATATCGTCCACTTGCCACCGACGCGTGGGGCCCTCTCACAGGTCCGACCCACCAGTCAGTGGTTCACTAACAGCGCGTCAGAGGGTGGCGAGGTGAGGTGGTGGCAGGAGCGGGGCCCACTGCGAGGGTGGGGGCCGAGTGGAGACGACGCACGCGCTTGTTCGCAATTGCTTTCCCCTCCTCTCCCCCCTTCCCTTTCCCCACCGTCTCCTTCACGGACAGAGAGAGAGGGTTCCGTGCTCCTCCACGCATCGAATCGGACCGGATCGGCCCGCCCCGCCGGCGTCTCGGCCTTCCTGGTAAGATCGGGAACCACCACCCCCGCTCGTCGTCCCCCCACCCCCTTTTCGTTCGTCGTCGCGGCGTGTGATCGGACGGCGACCCGTCGCCGGATTCGGGGAGACCAAGAGCTCGGACACGCTGCTAGGGTTTCGTTCTGGTCGCGGGGTCTGGACACGGGATAATTCCAGCGGATGTGGTAGGTAGTAGGAGTCTGGGCCTCAGCGCGAATTCCTTCTCATACTAGTTCTGGAATTTAATTGGGGTTTTCCTTTCTTCTTCGGTTTGCCGCGAATCGGCCTTGGATTTCTGATAATTGCCGCTTCTCTCGCTAGGATGTGCTGCGTATTTTGCTTTGCAGTCTGGGGATTTTGGTTTTCTATAGGTATAGTGTGGCGCGGGCTGAGAGCACAGATTCAGGGGTACCTTGGATCGTGATTCGGGTGGGACTGGGCGTTCCGCGTAGAGTTGAGTTCACTAGGCGGCGGCGGCGGCTACTCTCTGGGGCAGGTTTATGGGCTGTGTTGTGGGTTTATGTTTGGTTTGATCTCAGACTGGGGGCTACTTAATTTGGGACAACTGCTGCTCATTCAGCCTCTACTAACTAAATAAATAGTGGCCCTCTTGCCATAGCCAAGTTCTGATCAGGGATCGCATAAGTCTTATGTGATGGGAGGAGTATCCTAGTGCTGCTTTACTTGTGGCTTGTGGAAATACCTTTACTGCCCGTACCATAGCGGGCTTTGAACTAACTGACTATGTATGGTTAATTTCGTGCAAACATGTTCAAGAAATCGGTCTGATTTTCGGATATTGTTATTTTATCCGAGTGCCACCCCAGTGTTTTTTTTTTCACGACAAATATCGTTTGTTTTCTTTAAAAAATTTGAACAACGCCTTCTTATTTCCTATTTGTTTGACTAGTACTGTGTATGTTTTCATGTGATAATTTTATGGAATCATTTGTCTTCTCCTGTGGTTTCATTTCTTGTCTTCAATGGACAACATGCTTTTGGCCGCCATTCAATTTGTCATTTTGTTGTGCTATTTGGATGGTTAGATTGTTCCAACAGAGTGGTCTTCATTTTAGATGAAGTTGTTTAGTAGCGTTCTGTTAGAGAATTTGTTATGCAATATGTAACTCCTTGGACAACATACTTTGCTCTACTTTTATCTTTTCGGTGCTTGGTGGTTCAGCTCCTCTATGGAATATTGTCGAATGCAAACACAACACCACACACGCTATCGGTTCTTACTTTCGTTGCCTATTTGTCTTTCTAGTAAAATGGTCAATTCTTATTGTGTAGTTAATATAGCCTGTTCCACTTGAAATGAAACAAGGTGCCTGGTAAAGTGGATCTTGTTTTGCATATTTGGATTTTTTTTTTTACTTGGTTTGTAATGTAATTTATCTAGTTTCACTAAACATAGTTGCACCATTTCTTCCTGGATACGGCTATACGACATGTATACTAACTTTTGTCTTTGCATTTTGCTGTTATGATCTGCTTTCTTACGTCAGAGTGAACATGTTCTCTTTTCATCTATAAGTCACTAGAGCTATGATCTATTCAAGTGTTAACTCCGAGTCCTTTTTTTTTGCCCATTTCTAGATATCAGTGCTGTTTCAATGGCTTCTGAAACTGATGAGAAGGCCAAGATGGAGAGTTTGACATCACCTGCAGCCTTTGTAGAGGGTGGGGTTCAGGATGCATGCGATGATGCATGTAGCATTTGCCTTGAGGCTTTCTGTGAGAGTGATCCTTCCGCAGTATGATGCCATTTCTTTAATTACGATATTTTGTTTGCTAGCTGAGGTCAACTTATAACCCTTTCCATATGCTTTCTTCTGTGCTACAGTTGACTGGTTGCAAACATGAGTTCCATCTCCAATGCATTCTTGAATGGTATGGCACTAACTCTATTATTTATCTCACCACTTGCTGTTACCTTGTATTTATGCTGTGCACTGTACCTATTTCCATCTGGAACCATATGCTCACGGATCTAATGGTTATTAGAACTATGAAATCTGCTTGTCTTCTGTTAGATTCATATGGAAATGGAATTGATCTTAAATAACCTTTACTCTTCTCCTTCTTGGTATAAGCTGTTTTATATGAACCACTCATATATCACTTAATTGTTCAAGTAGGTTACCAAATTTTTGCCGTGCATTCAAGATAAGCTAGGCCAACTCTTAATTGTTTTCTCCTTGTACACCTTTCTCTCCTGGGTGCAACTCCGGTAGGATTTGTTTCTGCGTTGTCAATAGTACTTGATGAATTGTTGAGAGGTCTGCTTGTTCCTGAATAGATGTCTGTACTGTTCTCAGTGATATTTATTTCTGTCAGTGGTTTTGTACATTGTAAATCAGTAAATTAAAAAAAATATAGTGTTCAAATATTTTTGCCTACCTATCAACTGATGTAATTTTCACATGGCCAATTTCAGTAGTTACATATACATGCATACCATAACTCCATAAATTTTTGTTTTCATTAGTGGAAGGACTACTCTACCATGGAACCATAACTTTCACACATTTTGTATGTATAATAAATATGAGATGTACATACCCACAATGTTTGCAACACTTCAGTTGATTTTGCGATATGACAAGTGAAAGTTGATACTATGACTTGTGAAATTTCAGTTTTATAGTACTTTATTGGAAGTTACAACAGAAATTTCCAGAAACTATTACTCGATTAGGAAACTATTGTGAAAAGTCCCACAGGGTATTCTAGAGTTCAATTGAATTGAACGTGTGTAGAATTGTTTTGCCATCGCCATTGTTTTATCCATGTGTCTTGCGTTCAAAATATTTGTACGTTAATGATTGGTGGGAGTTTTGTGTAGGTGTCAAAGAAGTTCTCAGTGCCCTATGTGCTGGCAGCCTATCAGTATGAAGGATCCTACCAGGCAAGTTCTGGCAAGATATATGGATATTCCTTGAATATTCAAATACCAAATATGTTTTCTGAACATGTAGAATTTTACTAACTCCTGCCTTCCAAATATCTCAGTCAGGAGCTGCTAGAGATAGTAGAACGGGAGAGGAATGTAAGAACCAATCAAACTCGAAATACCACCATATTTCATCATCCTGCGCTTAGCGATTTCGAGGTGCAGCATGTATGTGTTATGTAACTAAGTTTATGTGACATATTACGTATGCTTTAACCAGTGAAGTATTTTTCATATGTTATCCTGATTCACAAGATGATCGTGTGCAGTTACCTGTTGCTGGTAATGATGCTGAACTTGAAGAGCGTATACTGCAGCATCTAGCTGCTGCTGCGGCGATGGGAAGGTCACACCACCTTGGCAGAAGGGAGGGGCAGAGGGGCCGATCTGGCTCTCATGGTCGTCCACAGTTCTTGGTTTTCTCTGCACATCCAAACACGCCTTCTGCTGGCTCAGTTTCATCATCGTCCGCTCAAGGGGAAGGTGGTAACGACTTAAGGATTCTTGTCCCCAGAGCTGGTGACTTATCACCACGTGCTAATTCTATTGAAGAGGCGGGCAACCAAAGTCCTGGGGTACTTACCTACGATGCTGAACAAGACGCTGTTGTTTCGTCTGGAAATAGTACTCCTGTGTCCAGTCCTAGGTTTTTCAACAGGTAAACTAACCTTCTCTACAGTTGCTCATGTTGACTTTTTATGATCAAACTATCTGATGGTTCTGGTGTTATCAGGAGACATTCCACTGGACAGTCAACTCCAGTAAGTACTGACAGGGCTGGGCCATCAGATATTCAGTCTTTCTCTGACTCTCTGAAGTCCCGCTTAAATGCAGTCTCCACAAAGTATGTAAATTTATCTTAACAAAATCCTTTGTTCTAATAAATATTTATCTTATATCTCTTTCTTTTGTGAAATTCAGGTACAAAGAATCTATTACAAAAAGTACCCGAGGGTGGAAGGAGAGACTTTTTTCACGTAACTCATCTGTGTCAGATCTTGGTTCTGAAGTGAGACGAGAAGTTAATAATGGAATTGCATCTGTATCAAGGATGATGGAGCGCTTGGAAACTAGAGGAAGTGGTAGAACAGGCGATAGCCCAACGGCATCTACTTCTGAAATTTGTCCCACTACAGAACCAAGCAATGAGAGGGTTACAGAAAGTAACTCAAATAATACTACCAGTAGTAGCACTAGCAACACTTCCGCCCCCTGTGTGACAGCATCTGGTTCAAATTAGTGCCTCCTACTGTTTCTGAAGAAGGCCTGCATGTGCCCATTCATCATATTCAAAGGTATTACGTCTTTCTACAGAACACATGTCTGGTATGAACTTGTGATCTCTGTTGTTTTACATGTGAATTGGATTGACTACATTACTTAAGTAGTCCTAGATACTAGGTTATTTCTCCGACAGAAGTGTACTGATAACAACAATGTTTTCAACCATGGCTGCGTTGCCTACTAAAGTACTAATGCCGGAGTTTAGTGATTGCCTTGGTTGTCGGCTTGTCGCTGGTTAAAACTGAATACACAAATAGCCATTTTGCATACTGCAAAAAGCAGATAGTATGTGTTGGCTGACGTAATAATTATGAGTAATCCGGGGTTGACTTGAATTTTTTTTTCATCTTCTTTAGATGAACTACTTACTTGCGTGGAGTTTTAGTGCCCAACTAACAAATGGAACGATTGGCATTCAGGTATGGGCAGGTGGCTGAGTAAAGACTCCAACGACATGATGGTGCCATCTCCTCAACTGTTGCATAAATCACCTCCAGAAATCCTGAATGATAATTTGATGTATTGGTTTGATAAAAGGGCGGTTGGCCTGAGGTATTGCCTAGGCAGTTGATTTGTCTCCTGTTTCGTCTCTGTAATTAAAATTCCTGAGACTTTTGTTTACTGGTATAAATAATGGATCTGGTAATTTCATAGCATGCATAAGTGTGACAAATATGACTGGAACAGCCAAGAGTATTATCATGCTGTTGAACGGTTATCATCTACAAAGATGTTCTATGTTTATTACTAAACTGTTTTGGTAAACAAAATTCTGCATGTTGCATATATACTGATGCAATGCAAGTGAGGCACATCAAGTTTTGGTATGTTCCATGAAACACAGATTGATTGGCTTTGTGGCTGGACATTCTGAGGTGGTCAAAATATTGACAGTATACTACCTCTGTCCAAAAATAGGTGTCTTAGTTTTGTCTAGATAGATGTATCTAGACACTTTAATTATGTCTAGATACATCTGAATCTAGAAAAATTTGAGACCTATTTTTATTTTAGACGGAGAGAGTATTTGAGATGTAAAAAACCCGTATCCACACTAAATTATTGTAGCTAGGTGGGTTTTTTCCGCTAACAAACACTAACTCTTTCATGGCAGAATGAGGTAGGATATTGGCTTGTTTGTAGAGGGTATCTATGAATTACTTGCAGCCACTAGGTTCAGACCAATAGTCCAGTCCCATCCCCATCATCCTGTCACCAACCCCGATACCAATTTCCCTCTCACTGCCACATCGTCGTCACCTGCCTCTCCTCAGTCCTCATCGCTGCCACAAGTTGTCCTCTCTTCCATGATATCAACATCGTCGTCACCTGCCTCTCCTCAGTCCTCATCGCTGCCACAAGTTGTCCTCTCTTCCATGATATAAGACATCTCCACCTACGTCCCCCAAACGCGGTGTGTTCGTCCCCCAAACGCGGTGTGTTCGTCGCTCCCTAGCCGCGTCCCTCAAACACCGTCTTCAAACAAAAAATTAAATAGTTTACATTTAAAAGAGATTGTTCCCGCCGAAGTTGTCGTGATCAGAGTTGCCGCAATCAAACGCGGTGTGTTCGTCGCTCCCTAGCCGCGTCCCTCAAACACCGTCTTCAAACAAAAAATTAAATAGTTTACATTTAAAAGAGATTGTTCCCGCCGAAGTTGTCGTGATCAGAGTTGCCGCAATCAAAGTACTGGGTACGTGATCATACTGAAGACCGGTGGTGCAACCTAATAAGACGTAAATTAGAAGAAGGGGTTGGGTGACGCCGATGACGCATCCTGAGTCGACGTAGGCCCGTCGATCACGAGGCTCGTGAACTGCCCAGTTTGCCTGCTTCGTCGTTGACACCGATGCCGCTGACGCAGGTGTACTAGCAGACGCTATCGCAGACACGTCTGCTGGTGCCGGCTCTTGCTCCTGGGGTGGGGTTGCTGCTGCCTAGGCCGCCACCATTTTGGCTTCGATATCGTCGAGGATATCGCCTTTGTAGAAGTTGTGCGCCGCCCGCATCTGGGGAGACATTCCAGCTGTCGACGCTGTCAGCAGGGACATGTCCTCCTTGCATTTCTTGAGCTCCATCTTCTCCTCTTGCCTCTTGAGCAGCGCCACCCACCTTTCGTCGTTCTTCTTGTCGCGGAAGAGCAGGGTCGAGGAAACCTCGGCGAGGCACTGCGTGATCAACGCCTGCGTCTTCTTGGTCGACGCAGCGTCGTCCAAGACGGCCTTGGCAGCCTTGTTGCCGATAGGGCGCCAAATGTTGCAAGCGGCGCATCCAGATCAATGGCATCTTTCCCCTTCGACAACGAATGATGTGTCAACCGCTATTCTCGTTCGTTTGAGCTTGCTATGACAATGCATTAGCGCGAATGACTTATGCCCTTCGGAGTGCTTCCGGTACATCGTCATGGCCTTGTCGAACTAACCAAAGGAAGCACAATTAGATCGTCGAACAAAAACTAGGCGCTAAAAATTATCGTAGAAAGAGGTCGCTGATGTCGCTGTCGCCTCTGGTCTCGGCCTCGTTATGGTACACATGGAACATATTCACCGACGCCTGGATGATGGCCCATCGCGTCGACATTGCCTTTTGGCTCCTCTTCATTGTCACTTTGCGACAATCGATGTTGACCAGCTTGCGCTCATCGAACTCCACCTTGGTCCTCACCCAATATTTCCCATACTTTTGGTTGGCGCCGATGATGGAGTCATGACTCACCGTCGACCACGACTCGCAGAGACATTCATCCTACAGAACCGTCCACTTGGGGCCTCGTGTGCCCGAGGCCTTCTTCTTCATCCTCTTCTTCCTCACGCCGGCCGCGTCAACCTCCATGAGATCATCTGCATCCTTCGCGGTACCCGCGTCCTCGTCGTCCTCTTCGTTGCCGCCCTCTTCGTCCTCGTCCTCATCATCCTCCACCCCCTCCTCGCCCTCCCTTCCCCCTCCTCCTCCTTCTCCTCACCACCGGCGCCCACGAATTCGAGCGGGCCCCTACGGCTATTGAACGGGGTGCCGCCCGCACTGGGGCGCTTGGTCGTACGCCGGGGAGTAGAACACGAAGTTGGGGTTGAAGCCGCCATGCGGTAGCGTATCCTCGTACCGCGGTGACAAGTTTGGTGTCACGCACCCGGGAGTGGCATAGAGGCCGTCGTTGTAGAACCCGGATGTCGACGGGGACAACACTCCCGGAATGTACGCTGGCGCCGACGTACTCCATAGGCTCGCGTTGCTGGGCGCGATACACGCGGCCAGCGCGTGCTGGTGCGCGCGCGCCGCCACCGTCTTCTTATCCAACTGCGCCGCCCTCCGTCCCTTCCGCTCCGCCGTCGACAGCTTGCGGCGCAGGTAGTTTTGCTGCTACTGATCCTCGGTCCAGCCTTCCGGCTTCTTTTTCGCAGCCGGCGCCTTCTGCGGCTTCGTGAAGGGCGCCTTCGGCCCTTTCGTCTCATTGCCCGGCGGCTTGGTGGCCACTTTCTTGGCCATTTTTTGGGGCCTGTCGGCGGCGCCATGGATGGGGAGAGGGTAGCGGTGACGGGATGGGAGGGAGAAATGAATCGGCAGGATAGGCGGTGAAATTTGTTGGGAGGGCAGAAATGCGTGGCGGGAGAGGCATGATGTGGCGGGAGAGGCGCGATTTGGCGGGAGAGGGGGGCGAATTTTTATGTGCCGCTGACGCGTCGGGCTCGCCACTCCCCGCCTCGCTTTTCGTTGTGGTCGGCGCGCCGAAACGTCTCCTGCTCCGGGGGCCGGACACCTTATCGGGCCACGCTGGACGGAAGGAAGATTTGGAACACGCGGCTAGGAATAAAATTTTGTCCGACGCACCCCAAATCTCTTTGGGGGACATTTTGGGGGGGACGCTACTGGAGATGGTCTAATTGCTGTTGCCACCACTCGTTGTTGGTGCCACCCTTGTCCGCACTTCCACCTTGATCCCTTCCAACGGATTGTCTTCTCTCTTTACCCCGTTGTTGATGACTTCAGCGAGATAGTTTAATTGTAGCAGTCCTCGGGTCATCGGTGGCTCTACCTGTTTTAACAAGCGAGGTAGCCATAGCAGAGGAGGAAGATGGGGAGGTAGACCGAACACAAATGAAGAAGAAATGAAATGGCTAAATGCAAGGTGGACGCCACTCGAGCCTTCAAAAACAACTCACTAATCCTCGCAGAGAAGAGCTCAGTACAAAGGCCTACAGAAGCAACAGTTTGTATACCTGCTAATGAACACTGCACGAATAAATATGTGAGATGCAACTACCTGGTGAGAGCATCCCCACTCGTCTCCTCGACGAGGCCCCCGAGCGACGATTTTTCCATCCGGACGGCGTAATTCGGCCCAGTCGGCCCCCGGTTCCTCGATTTCGTCCGGATTTGGGCCTAAATTCATCCGGTGAGCCCACGCCACCCCCGGTCCCCCGAGGCGCGCTCGGGGACTCCGGACGAAAGAATTTGGCGCGAAAGGGGCTTGTGGACCCTCGTAGTCGGCGACTGGACCGCCAAATCCTGTCGATTTCCCTCCAATTTGCTTGCATATCCCCATTCTCTCCCGCCGAATTTGTGTAGCCGTCTCCATTCCCCTCCTCCTCTTTCTCGTCCACCACCATGCCGCCGAAGCCGAGGAAGTCGCGGCCGAAGAAGGGGCGGCCGCCGGGTGTGTCCAACGCACAGTGGGCGGCGGACGAGCTCCTGCGACAGATCGAAACAAGCGCCAGGGCGGAGAGGGAGAAGAAACTCAACGCGAAGAGGGCGGCGTTGGCGGCGGAGGACGAACAAGCGAGGAAGTCTCCATGGCCATGAGCATGGGCCATCCTCGCGGCGGCGGCGGCGCCGCCATGTTCCCCGGCCAGTGGCCGATCCAAGGTACAACCACTTCCCCATCGGCTTTCTCCCCTTCGAGCTTCTCGCCGTCGTCGCCTACCATGTTCCAAGAGGCGACCTACGGCCAAACATCCAGGTTCACGCCGTCGCCGCCCGATCTCGCCGGCGGCAACCTGAACGAGGAGGGCTTCTCGCCGGCCTTGCGACGAGGGCCGCTCCCGTTCGGTGCGACGGCGGCGCCGAACGACGAGGTGATGAACGAGATGATCAACTCCGGCTCCATGGCCGCCGCTGTGAGCCCGGGGTTCTTCACGCAAGAGGAGGCGAGGGCGACGGCGACTGTGGCGGAGCGCAACGGGTACGTGGAGGATGTGGCGGACGGAAGCCAAGCCATCGAAGAAGAAGAAGAGGAAGAACCAACTCAAGGCGGGGTCGCCGACGCCAACCTGCCGAAGGCAAAGAAGAAGAGGAAGAAGGACTCGCCGCCGACCGAACCGCGCATCAAATGGACGCCAAGGGAGGAGGAGTGCCTCGCCGAAGCTTGGATGACCGTGTCCATGAACGGCATAACCGGGGCGAATCAGAACTACGAGACGTACTGGCTTCGAGTGAAGCAGGCGTTCGACGAGCGCAAGCTCGTCGATCCCTACTTCAACAAGACGATCATGAACCGGGGAGACAAGGCCATGGCGACGCACTGGGGGATCATAAAGACGGCGTGCAGCAAATGACACGGCATACAGGAGGAGCTCAAAAAACTGTCGGTGTGCGGCGAAGACTTCGAAGCCAAGGTATGCATACGCCGTGGCTCCTCCGTCGAGCATACGCCGTGGCTCCTCCGTCGACCCTGCATGCACTGATCACCGTGAGCTGACCCGTCTCGCCGTCCTCTTTTTCCCCAGGTCCGCCGTGCTTTCTACATGTACCACGACGACACCGGCTTGACGTTCAAGTTTCTCAACGTCTTCTCCCGCATCGAGAAGTGGACGGAAACCCGCACGAGCCTCTCGAAGAGCAAAACCGAACAGTACAACCCCGACTAAAGAAGCTGAGAAAACCAAAGCACAAGCTGGCGATGAAGGTCGTTCTTCTCCGATCAAGGAGAAGTAGAAAACTTGTTCCTGCGGGAAAAAACAATGCATTGTTTTGGCCCCATCGCGGGTTTGTAATATAACTTAAATATTTTCAAGTAGCTAGGACGAAACAATTGCATGGGCGGGAAAACTTATCCTGCTATCCGTTTAATATTATATGCATGTTTCGTTTATTTGAAAGCAAGTGCTAGTTTATAAGTTTTCCGGTTTGCTTATTTGACCTTCCACGAGCCGGAATACCTTTAGCCGGAGAAAACTCACCGACAGCGATGAAGCCCAATGGCGATCCGTCAATAACCGCGGAAACAAGCCCCCAGGCAAGGTGCCGGAAGTCGCTACCAGGAATCCATAAGTTCGCAACAAAAAAATCATCCACCAGAAAGCTTAAGCTTACGTCTTAAAGGACGATTTTGAAAATCACAACTTTCATGCACGCCTAGGCGGAAACATCCAGCTCTGCGGTTTTAGTCGGAAAACATACACGATACAAAAATGAACAACTAAAGGAGGTAAAAGACTCAAAGAGTGAACCATATGTTTTATTCAATTGATCATGTATCATAACTATTACAAAGTATGTAATGCGAAAATTGCTAAGTGTGGAAAGGACGTAGCTGGGCTATATTCCAGGGACGGTCTGTTTCATCGTATATGTCATCCGGATCCTCCCATTTGCGTTTCCGGTACCAATTGGCGGGTCTATCCTTTAACTCACGGAAATCAACGAGGTAATAAGATCCGTTGTGCAGCACTTTGCTGATGATGAAAGGTCCTTCCCATGGAGATTGCAACTTATGTTCTTTCATCTGTCGAAGGCGGAGGACCAACTCACCTTCCTTAAACGAGCGATTCTAAACTCGATGACTATGATAGCGTTAGAGCTTCTGCTGGTAAATGGTGAAACGTTGGTCAGCTAAATTCCGAGCCTCTTCGATCAGGTCCATAGATAGCTGTCGAGCCTCATCGGCAGCTTCGTCATTATAGGCGGAAACTCGCAGGGAATCATGGATGATGTCGGAGGGGAGCACAGCTTCAGATCCGTATACTAGGTAGAAAGGTGTAAATCCAGTTGACCTGTTAGGGGTAGTTTGTAAACTCCACAGAACATAATCCAACTCCCCAGCCTAAGCTCTGGCTACACGTCGCAGCGGTTCTTCAAGGCGAGGTTTGACTCCGGCAAGTATGAAGCCATTGGCTCGTTCGACCTGACCATTGGATTGTGGATGAGCCACGGATGCAAGGTCAAGGCGGATCCCTACGTCATTGCAATAATCCTTTAGTTCTCTCTGTGCAAAGTTCATGCCATTGTCTGTGATTATGCTGTGTGGGATGCCGAATCTCGTTACGAGGCTGCAAACAAATTTTAGTGTTGTAGCGCCATCGGCTTTTCTCACTGGCTTTGCCTCGATCCACTTACTGAACTTGTCAATAGCGACCAAGAGGTACTCAAAACCGCCAGGAGATGATTTCTTTAATTTTATGACCATATCAAGCCCCCATACCGCGAACAGCCAAGTGATAGGCATGGTCTTCAGCTCCTGAGCCAGAGCGTTTGGTTGAGTAGCATAGTAATGGCAACCTCGGCAGGTTTTCACTATCTTCTCAGCATCTTCTTTAGCTGTTAACCAGTAAAAACCTTGCCGGAAAGCTTTTGCAACGAGGGACCTAGGAGCGGCGTGATGCCCGCAATCCCATGCATGGATCTCTCCGAGGATTTCAATACCATCTTGATTTGAGACGCATTTCAGAAATACCGCGTTTGCGCTTCGTTTATAGAGCTATCCATCAACTATTGTGTAGGATCTTGCTCGTCTGATGACCTCGTGCGAGGACTTCATCCTCCGGCAACTTCTGGTCGATGAGGTAGTCCAGGAAAGGTCGGGTCCAAGCTGGAGTGATTACCATCACCTCCTTAGCCGGAGACACCGCCACATATGGGTTTTCCGGGTTAGCGCCCTTTACTGAAGGTGTCCGTAGGTGCTCAAGGAAAATTCCAGGCGAAATGAGTTTCCTGCCGGATCCGAGCTTGGACAACATATCTGCCACTGTGTTGTCATCTCTCCTGACGTACTTGACTTCATATCCGAGGAAGCACTTGGCGATCTCGTCAACTTCGTCTCTGTAAGCCGCCATAACGGAGTTTCTGGCGTTCCAGGTTCCGGCTACTTGTTGTGCCACCAGGTCGGAATCTCCGCAACATATGATGTGCTTGATCCGAATCTCCTTAGTGATGCGCAGACCGTGTAGTAGAGCCTCGTATTCCGCCATATTGTTTGTAGCTTCAAAGTGAATCTACAGAACGTACTGCAATTCTTCTCCGGTAGGTGACTTCATGGTAACTCCAGCCCCCGAGCCTTGATGTTGCTTGGATCCGTCAAAATGCATGACCCATGCTTCAGGTTCTGGCACAGGTGTGCCCTCCGGTGCTTCAGTCCAATCAACGAAGAAATCCGCCAATACTTGGGACTTGATCGAGGATCTAGCTTTGTAGTTGATGTCGAAGGCAAAAAGTTCTATGCCCCACTTTGCTACGCGCACTGTTGCGTCGGAGTTGTTGATGATGGTTGACAATGGAGCCTTGCTCACAACTGTCATAGGATGCTCCTGGAAGTAGTGCCTCAGCTTCCGCTACCTAGGAATACACCATAGGCTAGCTTCTGAAAGTGAGGATATGTTTGCTTGGATTCCATCAGTACCTCGCTAATGTAATAGACTGGCCTTTGGACTCCGTACCCATGACCTTCTTCCTGTCGCTCCACCACGATTACGAGACTGATGACCCTATTGGAGGCTGCCATGTAGAGGAGCATAGGCTCTGACTCACCCGGAGCTGCCAAGATAGGTGGGGAGGAGAGTATGTACTTCAACCCCTGAAGTGCTGCGTCTGCTGCGTCATCCCAGACAAATTTGTCTGTTTTCTTCAGCAGTTTATATAAAGGTAGTGCCTTCTCGCCAAGACGGCTAACAAATCTACTGATTAATGCGACACAACCAGTTAACCGTTGCACATCTTTGAGAAAAGTTGGCCGCTTGATGTTCAGGATAGCCTTGATTTTATCTGGGTTAACTTCAATTCCTCTATGAGAGACTATGAAGCCAAGGAGTTTTCCGGCTGGCACGCCAAAGACGCACTTCAGCGGATTCAACATCATCTTGTACTGTCGGAGATTTTCAGAGGTTTCTGTGAGGTCGCTGATCAAGTCGGATCCTTTCCAGGTCATGACCGCGATGTCGTCGACGTAGGCGTGCACATTCCGGCCAATTTGGTCCTTCAGGCACCGCTGCATCGTACGTTGGTAAGTGGCACCTGCATTTTTCAAACCAAAGGGCATGGTAACATAACAGTAAGTGCCAAAAGGTGTGATGAACGAGGTCGTCTTTTGGTCGGACTTCTTCATACGGATCTGATGATACCCGGAATATGCGTCAAGAAAACATAGAAGTTCCGCCCCTGCCGTCGAATCAATGACTTGGTCAATGCACGGCAAGGGGGACGGATCCTTCAGACAATGCTTATTCAAGCCAGAGTAATCGATGCACATTCTTAGTATTTCATAATTCTATTTGGGTACAAGGACAGGGTTTGCAACCCAATCAGTATGGATAACTTCTACTACAAAACCCGCCTCTAGTAACTTTGCTAATTCCATCCCTATGGCGCAACGCTTCTTGTCTCCAAAGCGTCGCATAGCTTGCTTCACCGGTGTTGCACCCGGATTTATGTTGAGGTAGTGCTCGACGAGTTCCCTTGGTACTCCGGACATGTCAGAAGGTTGCCATGCGAAGATATCCATGTTAGCTCGGAGGAACTCGACGAGCGCGCCTTCCTATTTGGGGTCCAGGCCAGCTCCGACAGACATTTGTTTGGAACTGTCGCCTACTATGAGGTCGACCTTCTTGGTGTCTATCGCGGCCTTGAACGAGTTTTTCTGTTCGGAGATCTGCTTCTTGGTGGTTTGCATATCACTTGGATCCACCGCGGCCCTGTAGCCTTGCATCTCCTCTCCAGATATCACGGATTCTGCAAAGGTGGCTTCGCCATCCTCGCAGTCTCGAGCTTTCTTGTAGTCTCCGGATACGGTGATCATACCATTAGGACCCGGAATCTTGAGCTTATTGTAGATGTAGCATGCCCTTGCATGGAATTGGTGGTAGGTGGGCCTGTCGACGATGACGTGGTAGGAGCTCTTGAAGGGCACAACTTCAAACGTGATCATCTCGTCGCGGAAATTGTTGACATCGCCGAAGGCCACGGGAAGTTTGATGCTGCCCAGGGAGTTTGCCTTTTTACCGCAACCACACCATGAAACTCAGTGGTGCTGTGCTTAAGCTGCTCCTTGGTAAGGTTCATCCTCTCCAGAGTCTCCAGGTAAATGATGTTCAGGCTAGCTCCGCCATCCATAAGGCACTTGGCCCAACCAGGGCGTAGCACTCTTTTGGGATGATGGTCGGGTGATCCTCCCTGTCGAAAGTGCAGGGTTTTTTCGACCACTTGATGTACTGCAGCACAGCCGGAACTGTGGCGTTCAGGATCCGGAGGGCCGATTTCTTGGCCCGGACCGTTGTTCCGAGGAAGGTGTGGTATGCACCAACACTCTTTTTGACGAAGGGGTTAGATTTGTTAGCTGCGGAAGCCTCTTTGGGATCCGGCGAAGCGTCATCCTCATCCATTGCCTCGGAACTATCCTCAAACTTTTCCTTGTTCTTGCCCTTGCCTCCTTTGCCGCGAGGGCGGTGCTTCCGGGCGCGCTTGTATCCTGCTTCCGGATCAGCTTTGAGATCATTGACCCACTTGCAGTTGCGATTTGTGTGGGAGGACTTGAGTAGCCAGATCAATATGTGCTAAGCATGGCATATCCCTGTACTCTTCGTAGGTCTGGGGAGCGCGGGTTCCAGCAACGGTGACCTCGTCAGTGCACTGCTGGCCCCTGCCGGCTCCGCCACAACGGCCACGGCCTCTTCCGCCTCCTTGACCTCCGCATTGGAACGTCATGGCGACCATGTCGGATCCGCCGCTCTTCTGGTCGTCGGAGGGGTTCTTCCGCTTGTTGTTGCTGCTGCCGCCATTATCACGGTTCTTCTTTTGCTGGTGCAGGGGTATGGCTGTGGCTGTAAGTTCTCCACCTGCATCGTCATCAGCGGCGGTGTGAGTACTTGCAATGCCGATCATGTCATCCAAAGTCAGATTGTTCTCGTTGATTAGGCAAGTAAGCTTGTGCCGGACTAGTCCTCCCCTCTGCAAGCCAACTATGAAGGCATGCATAGCTGTGCGGTTATCCATGTTCTCGCACTCGTTTCTGGTTGCTAACCACCAGGTGAGAAAATTCCGTGAGGTTTCACCCTTTTTCTGGATACATGCCTGCAGGTCGCTTGTTGTGGCAGGTCTCTTGTAGGTGCCCCTGAAATGTTTCTCGAAGGCGATCTTCAGGTCGAACCAACAAAAGATGGAGTTTTCCGGGAGGTCACTGAGCCAGGTACAAGCTGGACTAATAAGGTATAGCTGAAGCATGCGGCAGGCTATTTTCTGGTTCCCTCCGGCGAAGCTGACTGCATTGAAGTAGTCCTCGATCCAGGTATCGGGCCTTTCACTGCCATCATAGTGCTTCATATTTCCTGGTAGCTTAAGGTTCAACCCTTTTGGCGTTGGCTCCTCTCGGATCATCCTGCTGAAGCATTTTGGGCCAATGTATTCAGACCTATATTCGTTGAGGCGTTCCCGTGCGTCGCGCTGGCCATTGCGGGGGGATTTTGAACGGGAGCGAGATCTCCGGCCTCCGCCTCCACCTCCTCCACTAGGTGGTGGGGAGGGAGATCTGCGAGGGGCCGGTGAGACCTTTTTCTTCCGCCCTCAGATTCTTCGCGCCCTTCCTGCAGCTGACTCCGGCTTTGGTGGCCACCTTCAGCGTGATGGCGGTCGCCTCCCTCATTCCGGCTTCCGCGGGGCTCAGGCTCACGTTCTTCGTTCCGGCTCCTACGAGGCTCCGGCGTGCGCTCCGTGTTCTGATTCCTCTGAGGTACCACGTTGTCGCGGATATTAATTCCACCAGGCCCATGAGGTCTGGTGTTTCTGGCTGGACTACAGCAGCGAGGTGGCAGAGGAGGACGCGGGTTCCGCGGTGGAGGTGACGGGTTCCGATACTTTTTCCCTTCCAGTGTACATCATGATGTTTCCTTCCTTAGGTGTCCTTCTGCGCGGTGGATACACATAGTTCCTGGTTGGATTCCAACCTGCGCGAAGTGTCTGCCTTACTCTGTTGCTTCATTGCTGAAGCTACGAGTGTGCGAAGGTGGTTGATGTCGATTTCCTCATCTTTTTTGGCCAGAAGCTCCGCAACCTTCTTCATATTATCCTTTGGATTTGTGAGCGGCTGCAGCTCGGTGGCGGACGCAAAATTGATCTTGCGGGGGCCAATGGCTTCCCGACGGATCCTATCTGCTTATTTGCCAGCATCTTCTATGATGGTTTCCCACCTTCATCGGAGTGCTTTGGCCTCTTCCAAGTATTCTACGACTTCACACTCTCTTTTGAGGAAATTCTCCACCACTTCTTCTGCCTCTTGCCTTTCCTTCAGCATTGCCATTGCGGTGGCAAATACTTTGGCGGTAGCCAGCATTTCCTTCCTTTTAGCTTCTAGAGCTTCCGGATCTGCGGCATCGTCCGGAGTTATTGGTTTGTTGAGGATTTCCGAGTGCGTGATAGCACCCCGGCCTGCCTGTTCGACGAGCTCTTCTGCGGACATATTTTCCCCGTGTTCGAGGATACGTCCTTCTCCGGGATCCGACACAATGCGATAGTGCGGCCCCGAAGGCGGAGTCTCCGAATTGGACGGGCCTGGAAGTCCGGCATCGGTCGGAGTCTCTTCTTTGTCAGTTCCTTGCTCCAGCCCAGTTATGGTCGCAAGGACCTCCTTTGGCGGGGCGGATTCTGCCTCAGCTTTCTCCTCAGCTTCCAACTCCTTCGTAAGGCAATTGTACTCTTCTGTGTCCATAGAGGAAGCATCGTCGGAAGTTGGGCTCAAGTTTCCCAGGATTGATTCTTCTTTTTCTCCGGACTCGTCTTGCTGGTTCGAATGTTGTTCTCTTCGGCAACCTCTTGCTGATCCGGAGTGTCATTGTTTTCGGCAGCCTCGACCTGCATGGGTCCAACTCCATCCTGAAGAGGGGCGGTTCCTTCGGTATGTGCGAGCAAGTGCACGAAGTGGCATGTTTGCTTCTCTAACACCTGGGAGACCCAGGTGGATCTGCATTGGTCTTCCACCGTAATTTCCTGCTCAAGGGCGGATTGGTTGGGTTTTGAAATTTCCAGATCTAAGGCAGAATCTTTCTTAGGAAGTTTCTGCATCTTAGATCGGATCTTCGCGACTGCGTCCTGCTCAGCGGCGGTCGTGTCAGCGTGACTTACCAGGGCGTTTCCATCGGAATCGACGGTCTCGCCGATGAAGATGTGAATGTCGCCGATTAGGACGATGGAAAGCTTGATGGGGTCGGTTTTATCTGGAATCAAGCACTCGTCCTGAGGGACGATCGGAAAATCCCCGGCGTAAAGGACACGCCCCACAACGATGGATTCGTCGTAGCTTCCCTTGGCGGAACCCTCCAGGTTCCGGCCTCCAGACACCACTGGCCCCACGGTGGGCACCAACTATCGTTGCCTATTAGACGGTACTCCAGAGGAGGGATCCTCATGGAGGGAAGAAGAAGTAGGGGCCATCGGGCGGAGAGTCCTCGGGATGGATGTACACAATTTACCCAGCTTCGGAACACCTGCACGATGACAGGGCTTGCTGCTGCTTGTCTGGAATTATCTGGGCGCTTTTGTGTTGTTACAATGAGTTGTGGTTGTGCCTCTAGGGCTCCCGGGATCCGGCTTATAAAGGCGCTCGGATCTAGGGTTTACACGGAGAGTCCTAGCTGAAATGCAAGGTGCCTAACTACGGAATATTACATTGCCGTGCACGTCAAGGATCCACCTTTCCTTATACACCGTATTGGATCTGGATACTTCATGGGCCTTCACGGATCCGACTACCTGCATAGGTCGGTTGAGATCCGGCTCTCGTCTCCGGGATGGACATCATCCATCTTCTATCAATAGCATCTAGGCCGCCCGATGGGCCGCATGCCACCATCACCATTTGTGGGCCACCCGGCTTGCCGGATCTACACCACGTCGTTGATATACC
>NC_061510.1:201089998-201170016 GCF_022539505.1 Lolium rigidum | reverse complement strand
CCATCAAGGTGGTGGCCACAGCACCCCAGCGAAATCATTGGCAGCAAAGACGCGATGGACGGGTTACCAAGTGGGCCTTGGAAGGCTGTGGCCCATATACCATCCTCTGGAGGCACTTGCGGCCATCAAGCTAGTAGATCCTCGCGGACTTCTTCGCCGAGTGGGCCGAGATGCATTACCTGCCGCACATTGTGCACGACTCCTGCCCCAGGAAGCTGCACTTCCACGGCTCGCGAAGATGCGAAGCCGGCGGCTTGGGAGCCGGCGCCGTTGTCACCTCTCCCAAGGGAGACCGAGGCCGGACTACGTCCCTGCAAGAATTCCGCCAAACGCATCCAACAATGTGAGCGGGAGTGCGACGCTCCTTCATGGGCTGGCACAGGCGGCCAAGGGAGATAGGGCGTGCGTCGCATTCTTTGCTTCGGCGGCTCCGACTTGGTTATGCGGCCAACATCACGCTGGCCGGCGGGACGCGAAGGAGCGCCAACCTGGCCTCATACCGCTTCCACGTCCAGCACGCTGTCGCGGCTTCCTTCGATGGTTGTGGGTCCATCATGTGCCGCGAGCAAACGAGCGGGGCGGTGCAGCGCCTATCCAAGATGGGTTCAGCCGGCAAGCAATTCCGGCGGGCGTTGCCATGAGCGCATCTGCGGAAGCCGTCCCATCACGCAGATCTGCCCGACTCGGATTCCATGTTCGTGTCGGGCCCGACCCTGAGGCTTCTCAGCTGCAGCCCGGGGCTTCATCGCCCAAGTCGGGGGCTTCTCGAGCCCGAACCCAGGAGGCTTCTCGGAGTCCAACCCAGAGGCTTCTCGGCCAGAGCTCGCGGGGCTTCTCGGCCCGAACCGCCGGCTTCACGAGCGAACCCGGCGACCATGCGGTCCCGGGCCCGGGAAGCTCACGCGGGGAGGCCGCGGTTGGTGAGTCGTGGTCGAGAGTCAAGGTGCGTACCTTCATGGGCACAAGAATTCCTCTCCTACACCTCACCCGCGATGGTGTCTTTGCCCAACGGCTTGAGGGTCCGAGCCCGGGCGAGATTGGGGAGAGGGCCAAGGCCTATGCCATCATCGACCACCGGCTGTGTAAGCGCAGCGTAAGTGGGGGTGTTCCGAGCGGTGTGTCGAGCGGGCCCGAAGGGATTGAACTCCTGGGAAATCCATCGGGCGAGGTCAGCCACCCGCCTCCTCCGAGCCATAGTGAGATCAAGCAGCCTTGGTCATGGTTTTGCGGCCCATTCGGAGACGGAAGAAGCTGGTGAAGAAATGCAATGGCTGTCAGGCGCTTCGCCAAGAAAAGGCACTGCGCCGGCTTCAGCATGAAGCCATCCCCATCACCTGGCCGTTTGCCGTATGGGGCTTGGATATGGTGGGACCGTTCGAGAACGCCGCAGACGGCACGGCGCACCTCTTGTGGTGATCGTCAAATTCACCAAGTGGATTGGAGGCCAAGCCGAGTCAAGAAGAGCTGGGCCGGCTCCACAGCAGTCACATTCCTCGAGGAAATCATCGTGAGATACGGCTACCCCCATAGCATCATCACCAGACAACGGCAGCAACTTCGCCCAAGGTATCTTCTCTCAGCTATTGCGAGGAAATGGGGATCCGAATGGACCTAGCATCCGTGGCGCATCGCAGGTCCAGCGGGCAAGTGGAGAAGCCAGCGGCTTGATCCTAGCCGACATCCAGACCCGGCGCATGGAGCCGCTAGAGCATTTCAGCGGCTTGACCAGCTGCTGGATTGAAAGAGCGCCCAATGTCTTGTGGGCTGCGTACAACGCCAAACCGCTCGATCGGCTACACACCCTTCTTCCTCGTATATGGGACGGCCGTCCTGCCGGCGATATCGAGCACGACGCGCCAAGAATCAAGCGGTACCACGAGAAGTTGAAGCTAAAGGCTCGTGAAGATGGAGTCGACCTGGTCGAGAGGCCCGCGCATGCAGCCGTGTCGAGATCTACCATTTACCAGCGAGCCTCCGGCTATCACAGCCGGGAAAGTCCAGCCCTTAGCATTCCGAGAAGGAGACCTAGTGCTCCGGGTGATCCATCGGACAGCCGGACGGCATAAAGCCTGTCATCCCCATGGGAGGGTCCCTTCATCGTAAGCAAGGCGGTAGGCAACGATTGCTACTATCTCATAGATGGCCAAGAGGCTAAGAAAAACAAGTCGAACAAAGCAGATGAGGAGACTAAACGTCCACTGGAATGTCAACTTGCTTCACCCATTTTATACTTGAGAGCGGGAATGTATGTATCCCTTGTACTCCTTTTGTAAGCTATAGAAAAAGCAAGCGACAAGAGCGTCGATTTCAACAAGTTTTTCGCGTACTCTATTGCTCTCGCCGGTTGGCTTGCACCCTCTCACAGCGGCCGGCTCGGTCGTGCGTGATCCGGTTTCCGACAGCTGGCTCCAGATCCAGCCTGCTGAGAGCCTGCCCGGCTGCTCGGTGTCGCGGGGTATGTGCTAAAGGAACAGCGCAAGCAACAGCTAAGCGAAAGAGTGAACGTGAATTGTAGCCCTTGTATAACTTTTCATAAAAGTGCCGGACGTATGAACCTCGGCTCGTTCGAGGCGCGAAATACTACTCGGCCTCACCCAGTCTGCACGCTCTTGATCCGAATGACGGACCGCTAAGTCGGACGTACGATCGGCAAGGGCAAAGCCAAAGAGTGGGGCGGATGGGAAAAAGCGGAACGAACCGGAAGAAAACAAGCCGGCACACAAATGATTAACAAACACATTAAAGTGTGACTTAATAAAAGGATAATAACATTGTCTTACATATGCACGCGGCATCCGGGGATTTAACAAGCTTGTCTTGCCAAAGCAAAATTACAGCGAGATAAATTTAAGCGCCGGCTGGATCGGGACCAGCCGGGGAGCGTTTGTGCAGCCTGGCCGCCCGAGGTTCGCGTCGGCACATCCGGCGTGTCCCTCCGCCTCCTCATCCTCGGGCTCCTCCTCCTCGTCTTCGAAGGCGGATTTGGGTCCTCGACGAAGATGCCCTTGTCGACGAAGTCGGCGATGGCGCAGGCGCGGGCAAGCCAGGCGGTTTTGTTTTCCGCCGGAAGCTTGTCCTCCACGTCGGCCCGCCGGTACTCCAGTTGGTCGAGGCTAACCTCGTTATACCAGGAGAGCACGAACGACAGCGCCATGTCGGCCCCGGCACACGCGGCGGACTCTTTCCAGTCGAGGAAGCGGTCGGGCGCCTTCTCAAGCCAGGCGATGAGGTTGGCAAGGTCCTTCGGCGAGCGTCTCCGTCGGCCAAAGCGAGCCGGATCCAGCTCCTCCGTCGCCTTCCTGACCTCCCAGCCAAGCATGGTAATCGGCTCGACGCAGGCGGCCATGGACGTCAAGTAGTTGTCCATGGAGAAGCAGTCGGAGCTTTGCTCGCCAGTAGCCTGCCTTCGGGCATCCCGTGCCCTGCCGGCTGCCCGCGAGTGCCGCCGCCTCGCGCCTCGGGGAAGGCCGGCTGCAAAGAGAAAGCATGTTAGAGAATTTTTTGAAGATCCGGCTGACCACGCGCCGGCGAGATCTCGCCGATCGCAATCAGCCGCAAGCCGGAAGGAAAGAGAGAAAAATGCAAAATTTCAGTAAAAGATCGGCGGCAGCCGGCAAGAACCGCCTTCCCCGCATCGAAGATGGAGATAATCAAAGTCTAAAGAAGAAGGCGCGGCAACACGCAAGAACCGCTCGCCCCGACTCGAAGATGGAGATAATCGAAGTCTAAAAAAGAAGGCCGGCGGCAGCCGGCAAGAACCGCCCGCTCGACTGAAGATGGAGATAATCGAAGTCTAAAAGAAGAAGGCCCAGGCGCAGCCGACAAGAACCGCCTGCCCCTAGCACGAAGATGGAGATAATCGAAGTCTAAAGAAGACCGGCGGCAGTCAGCAAGAACCGCTGCCCTGACCGAAGATGGAGATCATCGAAGTAAAAGACTGGCGGCAGCCGGCAAGAACCGCCTACCCCCAGCCTGAAGATGAAGATCATTGAAGTTAAAAAAGAAGACTGACGGCAGCCGGCAAGAAGCGCCTGCCCCCAACCTGAAGATGGAGATCATCGAAGTAAAAGACTGGCGGCAGCCGGCAAGAACCTTGCCCCGCCCGGCTGAAGATGGAGATCATCGAAGTTAAAAAAGAAGCGGCGGCAGCCGCAAGAACCCCTTTGCCCCGAGCCTGAAGATGGAGATCTCGAAAACTAAAGTGGTTTCAGCGGCGAGTATGCAACCTAAGCCGGCAACCCGACGGCCGAAAGCCGGCAAAGGGAAAGGAAGAAAATATAAAGACTCACCCGCCAAGCCGCGGTCGAGCGCGCTAATATCCTCCACCCACCGCTTGCGGTGGCCGACAGCTCGTTGGACTTGGAGGTCACCTCGTCCCGAAGTTGCAGGCACTGCCGGTCCACCTCCTCCAGCCGCTTGCAGAGGTCCTCCACCTTCTCCTCCTCAACCCGCTTAAGGGAGGCGAGCTCGGTGAGGTGGTTAGGCCTCAAGCCGGCGCGAGCCGCGCCCGAGCTCCCCCTCGGTCTCCTTCGCCTTGGCGTCGGCCGGGCCGGACCGCTCGCTCGCTTCCGAGCGCATTGGGCACGGGCGGCCCGAAGATCCTCCTCCAGTCTGCGGGACCCGGGCAGCAACGGCGCAAGCCGGCAATAGAAGCCGTCAGCCGGATGAAACCAAAGAAAAAGAAACAAAATCAAAAAAGGAAAAAGTTGTACCCTTGGCGGCCTCCAGCTCGCGGGCCATGTTGGCGCGCTCGATCTTGGCCTTGTGGTAGCTGGCTACAAGGCTGGTTGTACAAGGCGGTTCTCCTCTCCGAAACCATCTGAACAAAACATGAAGATAAGCGTCTAGGAAAAACCCGGACCGGCTCCAAGCAAGCCGGCCCATGCCTCGGAGGGCTACCAGGATAATAGCAAGATTGCAAAAAATAACACAGATATGAACTAACCTTGTCGGCCGCCTCCAGCCGTGCCAGGCGGACTTCGGTCTCGGTGGCTTTTGCCTTGAGGTGGTTGCGGAAGCCGGAGAAGAACATCTCCACGGGCGCCACGGCCGGGCGCCCATCCCGGCTGGTCACCTCGCGGTCGTCCGCCTCGTGCCAAAGCTTCTCCATGGTGCCGGCCGAGCCAAGGGCTGGAGTCGGAGGCGGACACCACATGAGTAGCGAGGCGGCCTTGGAAACATGGAGACCTTGAGGGCGGCTCCGCCGGGCCCTTCATCGTCACCAACGCCCGTGCATCGGCGTCGGCCCGGCGCGCCGGCTCTGCCCCGCCGGCTCCTCCCTCCGGCTCGGCTCCGAAGATGGAGGCGGCACGGACGAAGCAATCGGCCCGATAGGGACGGCGGACCACCGGCGCAAGCGGCGCTTCATCCGACCTTGCGTCCGGGGCGAGCGGCGTCGGCGCGGCCCCGCCGACTCCGGCCGCGAGGAGGCATGGCCCGCCGGCTCCGGCCCCGCCGGGGTGCACCTCTGCCGGCTCGGGCCGCGGGCTCTAAAAGCCGAGTGCGGCGCGGGAAAAGATCGTCGAGGGTCGGCTGGCCAACGCGGCAAGCCGGCTCACTCCGAGAGCCGGAGCCGGGCGCATGCGAGAGAAGGTGCGGGCGAAGAGCCTGCCCCGCGACGGGCGGCGTGACCCTAGCGGCACGGCGATGGGTGGCGTGCGCGCACGCCGGCGCGAGCTGCGGAGTCGGCTCCCTCCTCTCGCCCAGCTGGACCGGCGACACGACGGCGGGAGTCGGCCAAGAGCCGCCGCCCTTGGAGAATTTTATAGCAGCCCTAGTAGGCCAAACAAGAAAAAAGATAAACAAAAAGAAGGAAAGAAAAGGAATCAAACAACGAGAGAAAGAAACTCACCGGCTGCCTCACGGGAACCTTCTTGGGCGCCATCCGCGTGCTTGCTTCTATCTGCTCGCCCGCGGCGCGGCCGTGGACCGCTCGGCGGCGCTTCTTCCCTTGGGCGCGGACGAGGAAGTCGCCGAGGTGGAAGGCGGCCTCATCGACACGGGCACCGCCCGGATCAGCACCGAGGCGGACGTCGCCTCCCCCTCCTCCTCCTGCTCCTCCTCCGGCTGGTGTGGAGGCGGCGGGTTGTGTTCCCCACGGCCGGCTTGATCGGCCGCCTCCGGGCTCTCATCATCACCGGCTTGGTCGGCCGGATCGACATGATCCGGCGTCCACCGCCTGCGCTCCGAGATCGTCGTCTTCAACCCTGCGGCGGTCGAAGAGCTGCGAACAACGAGGAAAACAATCCGATAAGAGTCGGCCACGCAGCCACAAGCCGGCATCCGGCCAATAAACATACAAGACTCACCACAGGCGGCATCTCCGCCCGGTTGTAGGGCTCCAGCCCCCAGTTCCAGTTGTCGGGCAACTTCGCCTGGGAAATGAAGTTCACCCGCGAGGCGATCTGCGCCTTGTTCAGCTCCACCTTAGACGTCCGGGTCGGATCAAACTGATCGGACATGTGGCAGATCTTGTGGCTGCGGGACTGCAGCGGCAGCACCGGCGGGAGGTGTAGCAGCGAGAGAAGGTCGGTGGCGCACAGCCGGCCACGAGGCGGTACACTCCCCGAGAAAATCCCAAAGAAGGTTTACCTTCGCCTCCGGGTCCGCCGACTTGGCGTTGTGGCCCCAGTTGAGCCGGCCGACTAGCGGAGCCGGGTTGTACTCCGGCAGGTTGATCCGGTCGAACGCCGGGTTGTCATTCTTCACGTAGAAGAATGACATCTGCCACTTCTTCACCGAGTCCACCGTCGGGATCTTCGGGAAGGGCGTAGCCGGACGAGAGTAGATGGAGGCGGCGCCGCGGCTGCGCATCTGGCCGTCATTCGTGCGCGTCTTCGGGTAGAAGAGCCGGGTCCGAAGTCGACGTCGGGCCACAAGCCGGCGTAGCCCTCCATGAAGGCCACGTAGCAGCTCAAAGAGACAAAAGCATTGGCCGGCAGGTGGTGCGGCTGCAGGCCAAAATAATCGAGCCTGCCGGAGAAAAGGCGAAGCCGGCATGCCCAACCCCCGGTCAAAGTGCGCCCCGAAGACGACGCGCTCGCCGGGCTCCGGAGCCGGCTCCACCTCCTCCCCCGGCGCCCGTGTAACCACCTCTGCCGGTATCCGGTGAAGGCGAACGAGCCGAGCGATATCCTCCTCCTTCATGTAGGAGCCCTCCCATGATCTGCTTGGGGGAGCCATGGCCGAGGAGGAGGAAGAAGAGGAAGAGGACCAAAAAAGATCGAAGGGCGAAGAAGAGCCGCTCGACGGCGACGAACGCGGCGGCGGAGGGCGTACCGTGGAAACGCGAGGACCCATGGCGCCGGATTGACGAATGGACGGCTGCGGATCGACGGGAGGAACCTGGCCGCGGCTGGTCGCCGGAGTTCCCAGGAGGTCGCCGATGAAATCGCTCGGGCACGAGGAATTGGCTCAAGCAAGGAGAAAGAAGAAGGCACGGGCGCGAGGAAGAAGTGGGCAGAACGGCCGCCTCGGTACCGCCCCGCAGGCATTTATAGCCTCCTGCCACGCGCGGTTGGCAGCCAAGTGGCGATCGTGGGCCACGATCCAGGATTCATTGCGCCATAACATCCCCCACTACCGCTGCGGTTACTGGGAAACGGCCACACCACGTCGCCCACCACCGCAAAGGATCCGGAAGGGACAATGATGTGACCGGACGAAACGGCGGCAGCGGTACCGTCGGAAGCCATCAAGTCGGGTGCAAGGCCTGAGGCGGCGAGACTCCGGCGCGCCCAAGCCGCAGCCGGACGTCCTCCTCCAATCCGGCCCAAATTCTCCGAACAAGGCGGAACAGCCTCCAATACTTAAGGATTGTAAAAATCCGCATAACAAGGCGGCGTCCGGCTCGCGAGCCGATCGGACGAAGCAAGCCGAATGAGGGCGCGGCCGGCTGAACAAAAATTCTCAGCCGGCCCCTTGAGTGCTTCTCAAATGTAACCTACGAGATCAAGGGCGAGGGTCGGGAAAACCTGCCCGGGTCCTTCTTTACGCATGACCTTGCCGGCTTCGGGGGCTAATGTTGGGGGAAGACCCCGGGTAGGGCAAGGATTGAGAACAGCCGGCTCAAGCGCCTGTCGGCCCGCGGCGAAGGCCGGCCGAGAAGCGGCCGAGGCTGGAGCCGTGGCCGGCTGCCTTGGGGCCGGCTGGTTCCAAAGTCCACGCCTGGTGCGGCCATAGCCGTCTGCGTGCTGTGGCGGGGCCGGCTTCAACTTGCCATATCCGGCTTGGTTTGAATCTCCACGGCCGGCTCCGGGCCGGTGAGCCTTGCGGGAGAAGGAGCTGGAAAGGTGATCCGGCTCCTAAAAGTCCACGATGATCTCACCTTCACGTAAAGTGCGGGAGCAGCTGCAGAGCACGGTGCCTCTCGCTCGACAGGCCATCATGGCTCACGCCGCGCCGTACGGCTACGAGGCCATCGATGGCGACAGGGGACACCTCCTCTCCATACCGGCGACTTCGGCTGGTGACAAGGCAAGGCTTCCACGTCCAACGGCTCCTAACGGCGGCGCCTCGGGAAGGAGCGGGAAGCGGAGCCGGCCAGCCGGCCAGTAGGTCATAGGGACTTCTTTGTAAAGTGCCAGCGCCTATATAAGCTGGACTACCCCCTCTCGTGCGGGGGATCGATCAATCCTTATTCATTCTAGTCTTAGCGCTGCCTTGTGAGAGAGACCTTCGTCTACCTTAGCCTCCCAGGAGCATCCGGATACAGCTCTAGGAGCACCATTGTACTGTGTTGCATCTTATACACTCATAGCATGAGTAGAGGTGTTACCTCCACGGGAGGGCCTCGAACCTGGGTGCGTCGCCGTGTCGCTCGTGCCCATACCCGCATCCGGATACCGCCGTAAGACCATAGTAGGAACCACTCTCTTTAGCCACCCTATGGCATATGACGTGACGATACCACGACAAAACCCTAAACCCTAACCCTAGCTAACCCTAACCCTAACAACCCTAACCCTAACGACCCTAGACCCTAACCCTAATCCCTAAACCCTATAAACCTTGAACCCTAGCTAGCTATATAGGCCCCAAACGACACTTAATTGCACATCACGCAGGCCAGGGGGCCTCGCGGTCCTCTAAATTAAGTTTGACATGAACCCTAACTAAACCATATATATATAACTAACCCGTCTAGCTAATCAAACCCTAGCTACTAAATTAAAACACATAACCCCAACCTAGCTATAACCCGATCTGATAAAAAAATGCTCTATATATAGCTAGCAAACCCTAGATTGACCACAATTAATATATATGGCCTATATCGATCATGTATGAACATCCCTGAGATTCATTATTAATTATATAATTAATTAACTTGAATTTTGAAAAGTTCTCTAATTAAAACACGTACATTTGATTAAGTTGCCTCACAATATATGTATATATATATATATATATATATATATACAATTAGTGTGCATGCATGCATATTTGAACATTCTTGGCGATTTCAATAATCTCTCTCTATCTCTCTCTTTATCGATTGGTGGCCAGCAACGACACACATTATGCTTGCACTTTATGCGCAAAGGTGGGTGCCTCTAATAATGCATGTACATGCACACTCGATCGATCTAGCTAGAGTTAAGATTAATTGTGTAGCACACTAATAAAAAAATTGTATTTTAATTCACAACAAGTTATAATTAACCCTAACACATAAACCCTCTAAATAAACCATAAAACCCTATATGGCTAGCTATAGGCCAACGACGACCCTTAATTGCGCATCAAGCAGGCCAGGGGTCCTCGCGGTGCTCTAAATGTGCCATTAACCCTAAACCCTAAACCATATATATAACTAACCCTAGCTAATCAAACCCTCGTTAAAACACATAACCCCAAGCTAATAACCTGATCTAATAAAACCCTGCTCTATATATAGCTAGTAAACCATGGATTAATCCCAATTGATATATATGGCCAATATCGATCATATATATAGACATTCTTGGGATTCATTAATTATATAATTAGCACTTGATAATTAAATTAATTAACACTGAATTTTGACAAGGTCTCAAATGAAAACACACTTTAATTAATTTTCCTCACAATATATATATAATTAATATGCATGCATGGCCTAACCATGCATGCATATATATATATATATATATATATATATATATATATATATATATATATATATATATATATATATATATTTATAGTGTGTGTTTAATTTGGAGATTTCAATCGCTCTCTCGTCTCTCTCTCTCTCTCTCTCTCTCTCTCGTTGGTGGCCAAGAACACACATGTACTTTGTGCGCAAAGGCATGTGCCTCTAATAATGTGTGTACACTCGATCGATCTAGTTTTGATTAATCATAGCACACAAATAAAGAAGTTGTATTTGAATCCACACAACCCTAATCTAAAACACATAACCCCTAACATGGCCTAATTAATTAACCCATTCTCTCTAGCTAATTAGTGGAAATTGCACAAAATTAAAGGGGTCCCTCACTAATTATACATATCTAGATTGTGATAAACTTTTGCCCCATATTTGGTGGATGGGTACATCTTGGCATGTAAAACAATTAATGTTTGCAAATGGCGTTGTCAAAATTTATGTACAAATGATTTCTTTCCATCCAAAGTGCATAAATGGGAGTTTTAATGAAGAAAGTACAAATAAAACAGCTCAACATGCCTCCACACCCCAATTTTCACACGAAGTAGAGCATATTTAAAGGATAATTCCGAGTTTTACTAATTTTCAAGAAACTTTGCTAATTTCCCCCCACTCACATGACTTTATGTCGATTTAACGAAAATAGGGCGAATTTAAACTACGTGGGCGGGATAGTTTGAATTGTGCGCGCGACAAAGGGAACCGCCTATTCCTCAACCTTGTGCACGGAAAATTACACACGCAACTCCATTAAACACCACCTACCGACCTTAATTATCACCCGGCGTAGCTGTGCCGTATGACCCCCCACCCACCCCTAAACAATTTATCCACGTCTGTGCGAAGAGCTTCCCCTCCCCGTCCCGTCCGTGCGAAGAAGAAGCTTCCACTCCCCATCGTTCTTCTCAAGACGCACCGGCGATCAAGTTGATCCATGGTAGGGCTGCTATCTCTAGCTCAATCATGCATCGGGCAAGACGGCCTAACGATTTGTATTTTCTTGATCTTTGCTAAAAAAATCGTCGGTATGCTCGAACTAATTGGCACTTTATACTTTATAGTTTTCCGCTCGATTTGTCCTCGATCAATTTGTTCATTTGCGTGCGCATATAGAGTCGGTTCTGCACTCGATCCGTTAATTTGTTGAAATGCCATGGCGAGTTTTGTACACGATACTGTTTGCTAAAATGTCGATGGGCATTTTTAATTTTGTACTCGACATGATTCGCTGAAATGCATAATCATATAGTATAGTTTTGTACTCGATGGATACACATTTCCTATTTCGCCTTAAATTAATCACCAACCACTTGTATCTCATAATTAAACGAGATGGATAGAACTTGGATCTTGCATGGACACTTATGCTCCCCTTCATATATAAATGGTGTTCAACCCTTTATGGGGTTTGTTAGAGCACATGAAGGTCACGACCTGGACGTGTATTGCCCATGCTGCACATGTATGAATGGTGAGAAGAGGCCTCACCATGTAGTGGAAGATCATTTACACAATTTTGGGATGGACCGCACATATGTTTGGTGGGTTTATCATGGTGAACCATATAATGATCCTTTAGCGGGAGAAGCGAGATCTTGCTCACACTTGTATGTGTCTTGGCATATGTAGTTAATTATTTATATTGATGCTACCGCTATTTCGATCAATAGTTTGCATTGTTGTGCAAGGTTACGTACTCAAATTTAACTTGTTGCGAGATGGATGGACGTGGAAGGAGAGAAAAAGCGCTTGCTTCATGAAACGGGTTTCAGCTGCGGGACATGTGCTATGCCATATGAGAAGGTAAATATGTAAAACGGCATTTGTTCGGGTTGCATCCCTTAGATTTTTTCTAATCGGTTGATGTACTAATTGCGAAGCATAGAGTTGAAGAGGTCTCTCGGTTTGATGGGATATTTGAAGATGAATCTCGGTTTGATGCACTCTGTGGATGGTGCGATGACGAGCCTTTCATAGACGAAGGTCCTGAGATTATCCAGCCTACGAGAAGGAGGCGCGTGGACCGAGTACACAGCTTTGCGTTGAAGTTGGATGCACGCCGGAGATCATCGGGGGCGTCAGGGTAGTCTCAAGACCACCCAGCCACGATGCACCGTGGATGGTACCGATGATGAGCCTTTCATAGACAAAGGTCCTGCACCTGAGATTATCCAACCTACGAGAAGGAGGCCGTGGACCGAGTACACAGCTTTGCATTGAAGTGGATGCACGCCGGAGATCATCGGGCGTCAGGATAGTCTCAAGACCACCCAGCCACTGATGCACCCGTGGATGGTGCTGATGGCGAGCCTTTCATAGACGAAGGTCCGCACTTGAGATTATCCGGCCCTACGAAGGAGGCCGTGGACTGAGTACACAGCTTTGTGTTGAAGTGGATGCACGCCCGGAGATCATCGGGGGCGTCCCGGTAGTCTCAGGACCACACAGCCCTGATGCAAAATGTTGAGCTACTTTATGATTCGTACTCTTATGTTCTGGTGCTGTAGTATGTACTATCTATGTTATGATTTGTACGCCTTTGGCGCTAGAACTATAATTAAGCATTCAGTGGATGATCGCGTTGCAAAATTTGACACCCACACAATCGAGTTCATCGTATGAGTAGTAGCACAATTACTTCTACAGCTAGTCACTGCCTGGCGCATTAATTGGTAGCATGAAACACTTTCGGATACTCCCCTACGATTCATATTACTTGACTAAATTTTGTCTAGATATGGATGTATCTAGATGCATTTGTTAACTAGACTAACAAACTTGAGTCGATTAATATGAATCGGTGTAAAAATGCCCAAGTCCTCGAGCATCTAGTTTATTGACTGCGGACTCCAAGCCTCTCGTGGCAAGCCATCGATGGAGCTTTGACCAGTTCTTGGCCCGCAATTTTTTTTACGAATAGGAAAGCTTTGACCAGTTACTCTCGGGATACAGCACGCCGGTGAGCTTGCACGGTTGCCATGAGCACTTTCCGGCGGAACTTCCTCTGCAGCGCCCTCCAAGCCACTACTGCGAGACAACACGTAGTGCCTCGAGGTGGACGGAACTCGGGATCTCAGGGCGGGGGGTCCACCTCATCCGGGAACGATCTCCAGCGGGTCAACAAGGACATGCATGCCGGCCAGGGGATTTGGGTTTTTTTTGTTTGAGCTTGGGATTTGGGGTTTTTCGGATAGGGGAGGAAAGAGGAAGGAACAGTGGCGTGCTTGGGGCGTGGCGGTGTGCTTGAATTTCGAATTTTTGTGAAATGTTTAAGTTCCCCGCTACAATTCGGGGGTTTTCTTGACGTGCCAATGCGTCCCGCCGGGAAGCTTCAAGTGAATTTGGGGTGCCACACTATGGGCTCCAGTTTCAGTGAGACATGTAATGACTAGTCACATCAGTAAGTTCACTGTGTAATAAAATATGTTACCCCTCCCCTTTATGTAGCCCCCCTTCTCTCCCAATCGAGTGCCGACCGATGCAAGCCGCTAGCTCGATCCCCTCCTTTCGCCTCCACCGTCTAGGCATCCAGCTTGGAGGGGCAAGCTGCATCTAGACAAACCGGATTAGGTAGTACTAGTAATGTTCTTTGCTTTCTCGATATCGGTTCTTTTTGCTCACGTCGAGATCTTGAACATCTCTTTCCTATTCTGGGCGAAGGGGTGTCTTTCTGGTCACCCTCGCGCTGGGATTGATTGATGGGGGTGGGGGCGGGGGCTACCTTTGCTTGGATTGGGGCGTTCTTCCTCTATTTGTCGACATTTGCAACCTTTGTAGTTTCCGCCGATCCTCACCGTATCTTTTGTCGACTTCTACGGGAAAGGGAAGACCTCGGGGGGCAATGGAGCGTAAGGCCACCACGCATGTGGGCGGTTAGGCTGAGCACCGAGCTGCGTCCCCATACTCGCAAAGCAGGTACTCCATTTGCTTCTCCACTCTTTTCCTTTTAAGTGTCCGTCTGCATCCTCAATGCTTTCTCGTTCTGGAAGATGCTTAAAGTAGCACATGTCTTCAGCTGTTTGTGCGTAAAGTCTATGTGACACCATGCTCTATATTCTCTGTATCAGGTTGGTACCTCCAGGTTCCGTGCTGAGGCTGTGGGGAACGAGAATAGCGCCCTACCCTCGCAGGAGCATGGCCCGATCTGCTAAGACAAGAAGCAAAATGCCATCGCCGAGGCAGGCGGGGACCGCCCAGGGGTAATTTTTTAAACCAACTTACCATGATGTAGTCCGAATCCGATACTCCCTCGGATCCAAATAAATTGACTCAACTATCTGTAGATACGGATGATCTAGATGTGTTTTAGCTCTAGATACTACTACCTCCATCCCAAATCTTAGGGCTTATATTATTTTTAGAAAGTCAAACTATACCATGTTTGACTAAGCTTTTATCAAAAATCATTAACATGCAAAATACAAAATTAATATCATTAAATAGATAATGAAATATATTTTCCTACGGTATCTACACAATATTATATTTGTTGATAGAATGTTCTAAAATTTTGGTCAAACTTTACTTGTTTTGACTTCTCAAAAATAAATAAGCCTTAAGCTTTGGGATGGAGGTAGTACATGCATATCTAGACAAAGCCGAGTCAACTAGTTTTTTTTGTTTGTCCATAGCTAGTGTTCATGGTGCAAAAGGCTAAGAGCATCGACTATATGCATCAGCCTATCTCATACAGTAATTCAATATCACTGCTGAGGTCTGCCTTTTGCTATTCATATGTAGACTAAAACTTTAGGGCCTTTACTCAAAAGGAAGATCAAAACTGCGGCTGATCGAGGCTGCCGGTATGTTGATGCCGCCCCCATCTTCTAAATGCCTCTACAAGCACAAGGCCACGCCCAACCTGGGTGGTGACCTTTTAATGAATATGGTATATTTTCTTAATCCACAAAACATGCCTTGATTTTTGTCTGTTTATTGTCGGTTTTTTCTAATGCTTGCCAAAAGTTCAGAAACACCAAATTCGTTTACTTACAATCATCATACAGTAATGGTCATCTACTCTCCAGTTTCCCTAACCTAACAAAAAATGATGTTAATTACGATTTTTAGATTAAAAGAGCACCATTAGGCGCTGTTAATTACGACTTTGAGATTAAAATGTCATTTGCAATTGTTAATTAAAATTTTGAGACAAATGATTAGTTTAACCTCGATCTCTTCTGCTCTCCATTTTTCCCAACCGAACAAAAATGTAACCATTCCATTCCTCTGAAATGGAACCATTCCATTCCATTCCACGTTGTTTCAGAACCGAACACAACCTTGCATTGTTGTGAACTATTGTCCATACACAACCATACCCTTCCACTTACATCCAGCACTATATGCATCATTCTGTCTCAGAGTCATTCAATATCACTGCTGAGATCTGTTCACATTCTTATGCAGGCTGAAACTGGTGCGCCTTTACTCAAGTGGATACAAAATGAGGCTGATGAGGCTGCTATGAGGACGATGGTGCCAACACTATCTTCCGAAAACCTCTACAAGCACGAGGCCATGGGCCAGCTAGGTGGTGACATTTTAATGAATCTGGTATATTTTCTTAATCCACATACATGATTATCATTATCTATTTAATTACTGTTGGCTTTGTCTAATGCTTACCAAAAGTTCAGAAACACCGCGTTTGCTTACAATCATCATACATTAATTTTTCACTTTTCAGTCTGTCTCATCCAGTATATAAACTGTTGAGTTCCGTTGGCTTCTTTTGTAATCATTTGCATTGTTGTCAACTCGTTGTCTATGCACAACCCTATTCTTCCACTTACATCCCGCACTATATGCATCGATCCGTCCGATAGATTTATTAAATATCAATGATGAGTTCTGTTGCTATTCATATGCAGGATGAAACTTTTGTGCCTCTACTCAAATGGATAAAAAATGATCCTGATGAGGCTGCAGTGAAGACGATGGCGCCGCCACCATCTTCTGAAAACCTCCTCAAGCACAAGACCACGGGCCAGCTGGGTGGTATCCTTTTCAAGAAGCAGGTATATTCTTAATCCTCATACATGATTTGATTTTTTTTCTGTTTATTGCCAGCTTTGTCTAATGCTTACCAAAAGTTCAAAAACACACACAACCCTATTCTTCCACTTACATCCAGCACTATATGCATCAGTGTCTCATAGATTCATTTGATGTCACTGTTCATTGCTCTTCAATTTTCATATGCAGACTGGAACTCGCTAAGTCTTCATTGGTCAAAAGGATTGCAACCGAGCTGCCGATGAGGCATCTCGCAGAGGCTGCCACCAAGTTAATGTCAGCCCCACCTTCTGGATGCCTATATAAGCTCAAGTCCAAGGACCAGCCGGGCCGTAACCATCCAAGGGTTCGGGTATATTTTCTTAAGCCACATATACATACCATGATTTATGTCTGATATTATCACCGGCTCTGTCTAATGCTTTTTGGAATTCGGAAACACCAAATTAGCATGCTTATATTCATCATACACTAAATTTTCACTGTTCAGTTTGTAACATAGTGTTATGCACTCGCTTGTCAATATTTGCATTGCTCTGAACTATGCACTTTGCACAACCTAATTCTTCCACTTACATTCAGTGCTACGCACCAGTAGTACCTCCCATGTTTCCTTCACCATCCCGATGCCGAGCTTGCAGGAATATGGCGGGCCCATGTACATACCCCACATATAACACCTCCTATGGCTCTATCTACCTTTTCTAATAACTCCTTCACGGAGTTACGGGTATGTATTATCGGTGGTTTAGCATGAATTGGCATATAGTAAAGTCTTATTTTTAGTCTTCCTGCTTCTTACATTAGTATCAATTTTCACATGCAGACTGTACCTTGTGAACTTCGTCCAATGATTAACCATATGTGTGTCCGCATGAAGGGTCTTTCACTATGCATGGCAATGGCAAATTGATGAACACCTACACGGTCTATGAGGTGTATGTCTAACAAGACGCGAGGCCATCACATATTTGTATGGACATGATTGAAGAAAGTTTGCTTTTGACTACGGTCTGAAGAAGGGCGACGAGCTGAGGACCAGAAACTCAAATGGGCAGATATACGTATCTGCTTGCAGAGTTGGAGACACTTTCAAATGTATAATATGTAATTTTTTGTACTCATATCCTTTGATTACTGCATTCCGAGCAGTTGTTCTAAACCATTCTCTCTGTTCTAGCTTGCTGGGTTTAACATGATCAAAGCTGCAGGATCCCCCGATGGAACGAGGAGCGGATGTCACAAAGGGCACCCACACCAGCACCGACTTCCCACTCTCTTGCATCAGCACCGGTTCCCCGTACCGGCTACTGTTTACTACATCTACCCAAGCAGGCCCTACATCGGTATTGGTTCTCCGTAGAGGCCCCATATACTACACCTGCCCACAGGCTCCGCATCGGCACGGGTTCCTCTAGAGGCACCGTTTACTGCACCTGCCCAACAGTCTCCTGCATCAGCACCGGTTCCTCTAGAGGAACCGTTTACTGCACCTGCCCAATAGTCTCCTGCATCAGCACCAGCTCGTGTACCAGCCCAGGCTCCTGCACCTGCCCTAGCCAGATCACCGAGATCTCAGCTCATTGTTGTGGCCACCCGTGTGGTGACCAGGACGCATCTAAAGGCTATGTTCGTGAGTATATGACAACATAACTGCTCTTATCTTGATGTCTTCTTTGCTCAAAGTCTCACATGGTTCAGTGCATTGGTGCCATTGACTAATTTTTGGTGGTATCTCTTGCTTTGAATCGAAATTGCCTAAAAGTATCTCCAAGGATCTCAATGTTGGCCGAAGGGGCAAGATATCCCTCGTCATGGAGAGTGAAGGTCTCACCGTGGAGGGACGGTACTCCATCAGTCCCACAGATAGCCGCTTGGCTGTTACTTCCAGATGGAAAAAGTTCATTGATCGGTGCCAAACTTTGCATTGGATCAAAGTTGAAGGTCAAGATCTTTCGATGCCGATGTGACATGCTGGTCATAAAGTTCGCGGTTGTCTAGTTCTGTTGTCCAATGAGCCCTTAGCAAATGCATTTGTAGTTATACTTATATAAGGTTATCTTATCTGAATTGCTAATTAATTGTATGAGTGGTAAACTCTGGCATGCTTTTGCTCTTAGCAAGTATGTATGTATGATCAGCTATTATGATAACTAATGTTTGTGTTCATCTTAATTTGCATTTCCGGTTTAGAAAAAAAACTTAGTTTTTATTTTGGCTGACCTATTAGAGAACTATCAGATTGAACCCACAACATGATTCAAATAGATTCATTACACCGAGCCACATGTCTTGACCTTGCTATACACTACTTCCATTAATCAGTGCAAGAAGGCTTACCTGAGCTGCCTGAACCACGGCAGATTCGAATCCACCTTAGCTATCTAGAAATACAACCTTTGCAGAAAGAGGATTTGCAGTACGGGGAGGCTGACATTGGGGACCCATGAGCCAGTAGCGTCATCAACGTTTTAAAGGCGGCATGAGATCGAAAGAAAAAATAAGCCAAAAATCAGTTGGTAAACAAAATCCAAGAAAAGAAACATTTACCTTTCTGAGAGGATGACATGCGGGACCCATGAGGCAGCAGCATCCTCAACTATTCCAAGGCGGCAGGGGATCAAAAGAAAAAAGCAAATAGCCAGAAATTAATTAGGGTCAAAATAAATCCATCAAAGGAAACTTTTATTGTTCATAGAGGATGACATGTGGGACCGACCTGCCAGCTGCGTCGTCATCGTTTCAAAGGGGGCAGGGGATCAAAAGAAAAAGGCAAACAACCAGAAATTAGGGGTAAAAATAAATCCAACAAAGAAAACTTTTATTGTTCATAGAGGATGACATGCGGGACCCATGAGCCAGTAGCCTCCTCAACGTTTCAAAGTCGTCATGAGATCGAAAGAAAAGGCAAGTGACCAAATATCAGGAGCCAAAAATAATCCAAGAAAATAAACTTTATTGTACATAGAGGATGACATGCGGGTCCCATTTTGCAGCAGCGGTCTCAACGTTTCCAAGGCGGCACAGGACCAAAAGAAAAATGAAGTAGCCAGAAATCAGGGGGTGAAAAAAATCCAAGAAAAGAAAGATTTCAATTGGGCTGCATCTAGACATTTGGGCCTTCAAACTATCCTCGTTGGGCCTTTTGACTCGTACAATTTCAGCCCACTCCAAAACAGGAAAGTTCGGATTTTTCTTAAAAAACAAAGAAAGTCCTATGCTTCGCAAAAACAAAAAACAAGGAGATTCAACATATAAGTTTGTTTATGTAAAAATAAAGATTTAATTTATCCGTTTGCAATAGCTCACAGAAAATACACTGTTTATTGTCTGCAAAATAATCAAGATGTCACATGTTTCTTGTACGGGGAGGCTGACATCGGGGACCCATGAGCCAGCAACGTCGTCAACGTTTTAAAGGCGGCAGGGGATCGAAAATAAAAAAACCAAAAATCAGTTGGTAAAAAAATCCAAGAAAAGCAAACATTTATCGTTCTGAGAGGATGACATGCGGGATCCATGAGGCAGCAGCATCCTCAACGTTTATTGTTTATAGAGGCTGACATGTGGGACCCGTGAGCCAGCATCGTCGCCAACGTTTTAAAGGCGGTAGGAGATCAAAAAAATAAGCCAAAAATCAGTTGGTAAACAAAATCCAAGAAAAGAAATATTTACCGTTCTGAGAGGATGACATGTGGGACCCATGAGGCAGCAGCATCCTCAACGATTCCAAGGCGGCAGGGGAACAAAAGAAAAAAAGGAAATAGCCAGAAATTAATTAGGGGTCAAAAATAAATCCATCAAAGGAAACTTTTATTGTTCATAGAGGATGACATGTGGGACCGACTTGCCAACAGCGTCCTCGTCGTTTCAAAGGGGTAGGAGATCAAAAGAAAAAGGAAAATAGCCAGAAATTAGGGGTAAAAAATAAATCCAACAAAAGAAACTTTTATTGTTCATAGAGGATGACATGCAGGACCCATGAGCCAGCAGCTTCCTCAACGTTTCAAAGTCGGCATGAGATTGAAAGAAAAAGGCAAGTGACCAAATATCAGGAGCCAAAAATAATCCAAGAAAAGGAACTTTATTGTACATAGAGGATGACATGCGGGCCCCATTTTGCAGCAGCGGTCTCAACGTTTCAAATGCGGCTTGAGATCAAAAGAAAAAGAAAGTTGATTGTACATAGAGGATGACATGCGGGTCCCATGAGTCAGCAACTTACTCAACGTTTCGAAGGCGGCAGGGGATCAAAAGAAAAATGAAATAGCCAAAAATCAGAGGGTGAACAAAGTCCAACAAAAGAAACTTTTATAGTACATAGAGGATGACATGCGGGTCCCATGAGCCAGCAGGTTCCTCAACATTTTCAAAGGCGGCATGAGATCGAAAGAAAAAGGCAAGTGACCAAAATCAGAGGGTGAAAAATAATCGAAGAAAAAAAAACTTGATTGTACATAGAGGATGACATGCGGGTCCCATTTAGCAGCAGCGATATCACCGTTCGAGAGGCGGCGCGGGATCGAAAGAAAAAGGCAAGTGACCAAATATCAGGTGCCAAAAAATCCAAGAAAAGAAAGTTTTATAGTACATAGAGGATGACATGCGGGTCCCATTTAGCAAGCAACGGTATCACCGTTTGAGAGGCGGCACGGGATCGAAAGAAAAAGGCAAGTGACCAAATATGAGGTGCCAAAAATAACTCCAAGAAAATAAACTTGATTGCACATAGAGGATGACATGCGGGTCCCATTTTGCAGCAGCGGTCTCAACGTTTCCAAGGTGGCACAGGATCAAAAGAAAAAGGAAGTAGCCAGAAATTAGGGGGTCAAAAAAATCCAAGAAAAGAAAGAATTATCGTTCATAGAGGATGACATGCGGGACCCATAATCCTGCATCGTAAACGGCTCGATCAGAGAGCGTTGAACGAGATGGGGCGATCGAGGAAAAAAACAATGCTAGAGAGGCTGCCATCTGGGCCCTACATCCCTGGGCGGTGCGGATTTGCGTTGACTCGGCCGGCGAACCCTAGAATTCGTGATGCACCACGTCCCGGGCCACCATACGTGATGTTTTGAACGTTTTCGTCGGGCTAGGTGGCATCAAAAACGAGAAAAAAAGTTATGACATGCACCACGAGAGACCAAAAATCGTCGGCCATGGTGCAGCAAGCAACCACGGCGCGACTTCAACTTCGTCGGCTATGGCAACTTTTCTTGTAGTGAATGCCTCGAGATGGAGAGATGGTGATGGTAGAAGGAAGATCCCGGAGAAGGCATTGAGGCATTTTCCTTTGATTCCAAGGCTGCAAAGGATGTTCATTTCAAAGAAACAATCGAGGAGGTACAGTGGCACAAACTGAAGTAGCAACCCGTGGACAATGAACTCATGCATCCAGCTAACGAGGAGGCGTGGAAAGATTTTGACGATATACATAAAGACTTTGCCGCTGATGCAAGGAATATAAGGCTTGGACTTGCGACGGATGGTTTTAATCCCTCTGGGAATATGAGCAACTCTTACAGCATGTGACATGTATTTTTGGTGCCATACAACCTTCCACTGTGGGCATGCATGGATCATTCCAACTTCATGATGACATTGCTGATCCCCGGTCCAAGCTCTCCAGGAAAGGATTTCGATGTCTTCATGGAGCCCTTGATAGAAGAGCTGCAGCTTCTCCGGCAGGTGTACGCACATACAATGCCATGAGTCCCGACATGCTTGATCTCGCGTGCTGCAATCATATGGTGTATCCACGATTACCCAGACACTACACACTTTGTCGGGGAGGATCACAACTTGTGTGCGGTGTGACAAAGAGTCGTGCTCGAAGAGATTAAGGAACAAAATCTGCTATATTGGGCACCACCGTTGGCTTCCTCGGCGCCATCCTTGGCGAAAAAGTGATGATTTCAATGGTGCTAGTGAAAGCCGTGACAAGCTAGCGGAATTCACTAAAGAAGAGCTGCAGCAACAACTTGATAGGGTTAAAGATGTGAGACTAGGTAAGCTTCAAAGGAAAAGGAAGCGTGAGGACTGGTCGCTGTTGGAGCCGGAGGTCGTGTTTGTGGGACTTGCCATACTCGGGAAGATCTAAATCTGAGGCATAATCTCGATGTAATGCACATCGAGAAAAACATCTATGACAATCTTCTTGAAACTTTCATGAATGTACAAGGCAAGACAAAGGACACACTCGAATTCAAGGCTTGATTTGGAGGACCTCGGGGCATAAGAGCTGATTTTCATTTGCGCACTGTTAGAGGTGATCCAAAATCCTTTGAGATGCCACAAACGTGGTATACAATGACTAAACAAGAAAAGATTGCATTTTGTGAATTCATAAAAGGTGTGAGGTTTCCAGATGGGTATGCGTCTAACATATCCAAGTGTGTTGCTGCTGATAAATGCAAGCTTCAAGGGCTGGATACCCACGACTGTCATATCCTGCTCCAAAGGATATTACCGGTTGGCCTCCGAGGAACAATTCATGAAGATATATATGAAGCGGTTGCTGAGCTTGGAAATTTCTTCACAGAGCTTTGCTGCAAAACACTGAAGGTAGACGTTCTGAATAGACTTGAAAAGGAAATCTTTTTTCGGAGTCATTCTTCGCAAACTTGAGCAGATCTTCCCTCCAGCTTTCTTCGACGTGATGGTGCATTTGGCCGTCCATTTACCAAAAGAGGCAAGGCTTAGAGGCCCAGTGCAATATGGTTGGATGTAAAAGAAGGTTGCTTACATTGAAGCGTTATGTCTGGAGCACAGCGAGGCCTGAGGGATCGATTGCCGAAGCATATATTGTCGATGAGTGCCTGACATTTTGCTCGAGGTACTTCGACGACGTGGAAACAAGATTCAACCGTCCAGTGCAGAAATCCAGAGCGGGATGAAGATTCACACGTTGGTGATGTGTCCGTTTTCAACCATGGTGTGAACTTTATTGGAGCCTGTGAATATGGGGAGGCCGGTGCCGACTATGACAAGATGGTTTGGTATGTGCTCCGAAGTTGCCCCGAGGTGCAACCATACATCGAGTACGTTTTCTTCATCCCCCATAGATATAGGTTATTGTACTCAATATAAATGCTTGCTTTGATGTTGGCATTGCAGTCCGTCCAAATAAATAATTAGAATCTATTTTCTGTTGGCATTGCAGCATGTGCAAAGAAGAGTTGAACCGACAAGGTGGTCAGATCAATGTTGATAAATGGCTTGTCAAGGGATTTGCTAAATGGTTTCAGAGTCATGTGAGATCTTTAGCTGGATTATTTTTACAGGTTGAAAAAATGCATGATATTTTCTATGTGTGTTGCTCACCCTGGTTTCACAAAATAGTGGAATCATTTCTGAGGGAGCACACGACGGTGAGATCATTGACTTCTTTGGTCAGCTCAAATCCTTCATCAAATTGCAGTACAACTGCAGCGAGTGGCGCTCCATCGGTCAGCTTGTCCTCTTCCGGTGCGATTGGTTTGACCTTGGTGGTAGTAGGAGACCCGGAATCGACGATGATGGGCACTTCAAAACCGCGAACACATGAAGGTTTTGGTACAAGAATGATCCTTTCATTCTAACATCGCAAGCAACCAAGGTTTTTTATGTGCCAGACACGCTCTTGAAAGGAAATTGGCAAGTGCTGCAGATATTTCAGCATAGACATCTATGGACTCATGAACTGAAAGTGGAGCGGGACACGGTGTTGCTGGACTGTCATACCAAGATGATGATTCCAGGGAAGCTCCTGTGCAAGATAGAGAAGGTACTGTACGAACTAGGTTGAGATGGGACCATGAGCGTGTTTTAGTTGATGATGTCGTTGTGGAAAAAATGAAGAAAAGGAGGAAGGAGGTTATTGCTGAAGAAATCGATGATGATGAAGAAAACATGACTGATCAGACAATGTACCAGTATTGTAGTGGTGATGATGAAAATAGGAGTACGAATCCTCCAGTTTTCGATGATGATGAATAGTACCAGCTTTGTAGGTGTTGTTTTGCAATCTTCGTTCTTTCTCATGTGTTATTTGTACAAGATCATGTCCTTTTGGTTTTATTTGTGTGGAAGACAATGACAATGTATTGGTACTTGATTTCTTCTACATGCTACAGCTACATTGTCAATGTACTTGGTAATGCTATTTTTGTGTGAAATACAATGGGTATTTGTGTACCTCGGAGTTTTGTGTTAGCACCGCCAAATTGCATTTAAATTGCAGTCAATATGCTGCCACAATAATTCATCTGAAGTAGTGACTACATGTTGCCGAAATTCTGTACAAAGTTGACACAAGCTTGGTGCTGCACTATTGCCAACAAATAAACCACAATTACACTTGCTACACTTGTCCAGAGTGCACATCACGTACTGCAAGGAATTACACTTGCTACATTGCTACAGATAACAAAACAATCTGCTTTATCTACTCTCATATTTCAGTTGCTACATATCACCCAGGTACAATAGATGGCAAAAGCTACGTATAACACCCAAATCATGAAATGGTTACTGCCTCCATCAGCTTGCATCTTCAAAGCTTGGTTCTTTGGTTCATCGTTGCTCTGCTTCCTTCCAGCAATCAGCGAGATTTCTTCCTGGAGCCTCTCAAGTTCTTCATCTCGATCCCAAACTGCATTACGTAGATCACGGACTAAGTCTTTGAGATACTTATCCATGGGTTCATCAACCCACTCAAAGCTGGCACACCCTATGCCACCATCAACTCGAGAGATATAAAAGATAAATCAACCAAAATAGAAATGAAATTCAGAAGGGGCAATCTGCAATTCAAAAGAGGATAACTAACCGATCAAATTTTGCAATTTCTATATCTTCGCCCAGGATTTGCATCACTCCATGAAATCCACTGGGGCATCATCTCGCCACACACACAGAGGACAGCGGGCCCAGAATCGAACGGCGGCCGCCGATAAGGGATTGGCTTGCCGGGTGCCGGTGGCGACGTGTCGACGCTCCCGACCTCGAAGAACTGCCTGACGCCGCCATGCGATGATCCTGGATTTTGATTTTGGATGCAATGCAAGAAGCTGGTTCGATGCGATGCGAGAAGGAGGTCGAACCCTAGATGCGAGGAAGAGGACGATCGCACTCGGTGCGCACCTGGTTCGACCGCACTCGATGCACACTTGGTTCGACCGCACCGTATTTGTTGTGATATTTTTGGAATAAGTAACTTCCTATCTTTGCTATGTCAACAACTCGAAGCGTAGCGCAGCGGTTCGGTCGAGGGTTCGTGCTCGGCCGAGGGTTCGACTCCTCGCAAGAGCAGCTTTTGCCTATTAATTTGCGCGAGCGCAGTGCATCCACCGCATGGGCCGTCGGACTAGCTATTCATTCACCGCTTGGGCCGTCGTGATAACATTAGGGCTGGCCCATTAAAATAGAGATATATCATAAAGATCCCAATAGAGGACAGCCCAACAGAGGAGGATATCACCAACAACCCAACACAAGGGTGGGCAGCACAGGGAAAACATTAGCGAGATGCATAGGTCCCACATGTCTGAGGAAAAGTGATGACATGGCAGCCAAGTCACAGCTTCAATTATGCGGAAAGCCTAACGACGATCTTGTTTCGTCGCAATAGGCTGCACTAGAACATCGTAATCCATCCCGGTTAGATTATGGCGTTTTCGCCTACAGAAGCGAACGACGTTTTTGCCCCAGAACGTCACTATTTTCAAGGGTTTTGCCCCCCTCCAGCAGCGCCAAGGATGGCAATGGGCAGGGAATGGGCAGAGTAGAGCAATACCATACCCATACCCATATAGTCCATGGGTAGAAAATTCTACCCATACCCATACCCACGGGTATGAAATTTTACCCACACCCATACCCGGCGGGTACCCGTACCCATTGGGTACCCGGCAGGTATATAAAAAAAACATAACTATTCCATAATTTTACATTAATCGCTAGAGATTTGACAAACAAAAATCAATATCCTAAATCAATAATAGTTAGTTCATGCAACATATCAAAATTTAGAAATGAAGATCTCATATAAGCCATAATCTCATAGTTATAAATCAAAAGTGACATGACAATTGGACAACTGACACAGACACTTAACACCACAACTTAACATAGTTCAGAAAATAGTAGCCAGCAAGTAACAAATAACAACACAGGTAAATTGCATAGTCTCAGGCAACATCTAGCACCACCATCAGCCAACAGAAATAGCTACAGCAACTAGCGGAAAACACAACAAGTGATTGGTTCTTTGGGCCTACTAGACTAGTACAAACATCAGCTTGCATCTTGCAGCTATTAGACCAACATAAACAACAGCTTGCAGGAAGCATCCATCATCATCTAGAGAGCACAAACATCAGCCATCAACCGCCAATCCAACAGAAATAGAAGCAGTGCATCTTCACTCTTGAGTGATGATTGAAGTAGACTCATCCTACACACACACACACCAGATGATAGAGAAACATTAGTAAACTATGCACTTGTAGTTTTATATCAACGCATTTTAGTAATTTACTATCTCTTCTTCATCATCCTCAAGAACACTCTGTAATGTAGCAAAGATAGTAGAATCCCATCCACCTGATGAAATAACCAACATTAGTAAATGGCAAGTTATTTGCAAAGTAAAAAATCAAATGCAAGTGCCAAACATAATTACCTAACAAATCAGCATGAGACCAAGCTTGCATGCACATGAGAGCTTCAGACACATTAGGAGTAAGTCTACTACGATGCGCACTTAGTACTCTTCCACTAGTACTGAATGCACATTCCGAAGCCACATATGTTATGGGAATAGGCAATATATCACGAGCAAGTTTTTGCAAGGTAGGAAATCTCGAGCCTCTAACCTTCCACCAAGTGATGATATCCAATTCTTGTGTTCTAGGTAGGCAAGCTTCTTCCAAATACAAGTCCAATTCTTGGTCAAAAATGATGTTTTCTACATTCACTTTGCCACCTTCACCTTTTGTCAACCTTAATTTTTGTTGCTTTGGGCCCATAGGTGCATGTCTAGCAGGACAAGAATCCAAATGCGAACGCAAGTGAGTGGTGCCAGCTCTAGTTTCCGAAGCAAAAAATTTATGACAGTAATTGCACTCGGCTTTCCATCCTCCATTTTCAAATTTTGATTCCATCTCTTGCCATACTGCAGATGTTAGCTTCCTCTTACAACTAACTCTACCAGATGTAACCTGAGATGTCGGAGTAGCAGCTTGAGATGCCGGAGTAGCAGCTTGAGATTGCGGAGTAGCAACTTCAGATGTTGGAGTAGCATGTTGAAACACCGAAGCATCAACGGAGATTTCATTCCCATTCCCTGAACCAGCGACAGCTGAACCTTCTGCTCCATCTTGAGAAGCCAATGATATGTACATGATACAAAACAAATAAGTTTCTGAATTGCAAAAATATATATGACAGTCCTACCACTAATAAAGCAGAACACAATTTTACTTCATCCTGTACCCACCATAAATTTTAGACAACGTTGGAGAATCTAGTCCTACCACCAATCCAAAAGAATATTAGACAGTGTTGTACAATCTAAAATATATTAACACTAGTACACATTAGACTATTTTACATCATTAGCTAGTTCCTGTACCCAAAGAAGTTTTAGAGGACAAGACAGTACAACATTACGATTCAACTAGCATGCAGCGTTAATAGAGGAATTGGAGGATAGCTAGGCTACAATTCATCACTAGATTCAAAGCATGTGTAGCTAGCTGAATTGAAAAATCAAGAGATACACCTCTTACGGCCAGCGTTGCCACTAGAGCAGAGAGTTGGAGCCATCAGGCTTTGTAGATGTGGCCGACTTGCCGTGGTTAAGAATTGGGGAGCGGCGACGATTGAGGAGATCGAGGGGATTGCGCTAACGATTGGGGAGACGAGGGGAGTAAGAATTAATTTGGGCGTCGGGGCCTGGTCTAGGCCGCTTGACTGAGGTGCGCTTCTTAATTATTTGGTCACTGGCTTAGCCATGGACCCATGTTTCAGGTGTTACGGGCAGGGTATGGGTATACCCGCGGGTACTAAGTTGTACCCATGCCCTACCCACAATTTGGCGGGCAGGGTATGGGTATTGCCCATGGGTAAAAAATTGTGCATGTACCCTGCTGATGCGTGCAGTCGACACGTCCGTTGGGAACCCCAAGAGGAAGGTGTGATGCGTACAGTAGCAAGTTTTCCCTCAGAAAGAAACCAAGATTTATCGAACCAGGAGGAGCCAAGAAGCACGTTGAAGGTTGATGGCGGAGGAGTGTAGTGCGGCGCAACACCAGGGATTCCGGCGCCAACGTGGAACCTGCACAACACAATCACAGAAGTTTGTCCCAACGTAACAACGAGGTTTTCAATCTCACCGGCTTGCTGTAAACAAAGGATTAGATGTATAGTGTGGATGATGATGGTTGTTCGCGAAGAACAGTAAAGAACAATTGCAGCAGTTTGTATTTCAGATGTAAGAATAGGACCGGGGTCCACAGTTCACTAGCGGTGTCTCTCCCATAAGATAAGCAGATGTTGGGTGAACAAATTACAGTTGGGCAATTGACAAATAAAGAAGGCATAAAAATGCACATACATATATCATGATGAGTACTATGAGATTTAATCAGAGAATTAAGACAAAGTACACAGACCGCTATCCAGCATGCATCTATGCCTAAAAAGTCCACCTTCAGGTTATCATCCGAACCCCCTCCAGGTATTAAGTTGTAAACAACAGACAATTGCATTAAGTATGGTGCGTAATGTAATCAACACAAATATCCTTAGACAAAGCATCGATGTTTTATCCCTAGTAGCAACAGCACATCCACAACCTTAGAACTTTCGTCATCTGTCCCAGCATTTAATGGAGGCATGAACCCACTATCGAGCATAAATACTCCCTCTTGGAGTCACAAGTATCAACTTGGCCGAGCCTCTACTAGCAACGGAGAGCATGCAAGAACATAAATAACATATATGATAGATTGATAATCAACTTGACATAGTATTCAATATTCATCGGATCCCAACAAACACAACATGTAGGATTACAAATAGATGATCTTGATCATGATAGGCAGCTCACAAGATCTAACATGATGGCACAATGAGGAGAAGACGACCATCTAGCTACTGCTATGGACCCATAGTCCAGGGGTGGACTACTCACACATCGATCTGGAGGCGATCATGGCGATGAAGAGACCTCAGGGAGATGATTCCCCTCTCCGGCAGGGTGCCGGAGGCGATCTCCTGAATCCCCCGAGATGGGATTGGCGGCGGCGTCTCTGGAAGTTTTTCCATATCGTGGCTCTCGGTACTGGGGGTTTCGCGACGGAGGCTTTAAGTAGGTGGAAGGGCGGAGTCGGGAGAGTCACGGGGGCCCCACACGCTAGGGCCGCGCGGGCCCCCTCTAGGCCGCGCCGCCCTAGTGTGGCGGCGCCTCGTGGCCCCACTTCGTCTCCCTCCGGTCTTCCGGAAGCTTCGTGTAAAAATAGGCCCCCGGGCGTTGATTTCGCCCAATTCCGAGAATATTTCCTTACTAGGATTTCGAAACCAAAAACAGCAGAAAACAACGAATCGGCTCTTCGGCATCTCGTCGATAGGTTAGTGCCGGAAAGTGCATAAATATGACATATAATGTGTATAAAACATGTGAGTATCATCATAAAAGTAGCATGGAACATAAGAAATTATAGATACGTTTGGGACGTATCAAGCATCCCCAAGCTTAGTTCCTACTCGCCCTCGAGTAGGTAAACGATAACAAAGATAATTTCTGAGTGACATGCTATCGTAATCTTGATCATACTATTGTAAAGCATATGAGATGAATGCAGCGATTCGAAGCAATGATGAAGATAATGAGTAAACAAATGAATCATATAGCAAAGACTTTTCATGAATAATACTTTCAAGACAAGCATCAATAAGACTTGCATAAGAGTTACTCATAAAGCAATAAATTCAAAGTAAAGGCATTGAAGCAACACAAAGAAGATATAAGTTTCAGCGGTTGCTTTCAACTTCAACATATTTATCTCATGGATGATTGTCAACACAAAGTAATATAACAAGTGCAATAAGTAAACATGTAAGAATCAATGCACACAGTTGATACAAGTGTTTGCTTCTAAGATAGAAGGAATAGGCAAAATGACTCAACAATAAAGTAAAAGATAGGCCCTTCGCAGAGGGAAGCATTGATTACTATATTTGTGCTAGAGCTTTTTATTTTGAAAACAAGAAACAATTTTGTCAACGGTAGTAATAAAGCATATGTGTTATGTATAAGATATCCTATAAGTTGCAAGCCTCATGCATAGTATACTAATAGTGCTCGCACCTTGTCCTAATTAGCTTGGGTTAACACGGATTATCATTGCATAGCATATGTTTCAACCAAGTGTCACAAAGGGTTACCTCTATGCCGCATGTACAAAGGTCTAAGGAGAAAGCTCGCATTGGATTTCTCGCTTTTGATTATTCTCAACTTAGACATCCATACCGGGACAACATAGACAACAGATAATGGACTCCTCTTTAATGCATAAGCATTCAACAACAATTAATATTCTCATAAGAGATTGAGGATTAGCTGTCCACACCGAAACTTCCACCATGAATCATGGCTTTAGTTAGCGGCCCAATGTTCTTCTCTAACAAGTATGCATACTCAAACCATTTGATTGTGAAAACCGCCCTTACTTCGGACAAGACGAACATGCATAGCAACTCACATGATATTCAACAAAGGTAAAAGAGTTGATGGCGTCCCCAGAAAACATGGTTATCGCTCAACAAGCAACTTACTAAGAAATAAGACACATAAGTACATATTCTTCACCACAATAGTTTTTAAGCTATTTTGTCCCATGAGCTATATATTGCAAAGACAAAGAATGGAAATTTTAAAGGTAGCACTCAAGTAATTTACTTTGGAATGGAGGAGAAATACCATGTAGTAGGTAGGTATGGTGGACACAAATGGCATGGTTATTGGCTCAAGGATTTGGATGCACGAGAAGAATTCCTCTCAATACAAGGCTAGGCTAGCAAGGTTGTTTGAAGCAAACTCAAGTATAAAAGGTGCAGCAAAGCTCACATATGAACATATTGTAACTATTATAAGACTTTATATTGTCTCCTTGTTGTTCAAACACCTCAACCGTAAAATATCTAGACTCTAGAGATCAATCATGCAAACCAAATTTTAACAAGCTCTATGTAGTTATTCATTAATGAGTACAAGGTACATGATGCAAGAGCTTAAACATGATCTATATGAGCACAACAATTGCCAAGTATCACATTATTCAAGACATTAAACCATTTACCACATGCGGCATTTTCCGTTTCCAACCATATAACAATGAATGAAATAGTTCAAATTTCGCAATGAACATTAAAGATAAAGCTAAGAACACATGTGTTCATACGAAACAGCGGAGCGTGTCTCTCTCCCAAACAAAGAATGCTAGGATCCGATTTTATTCAAACAAAAACAAAAATAAAAACAAACAGACGCTCCCAAGTAAAGCACATAAGATGTGACGGAATAAAAATATAGTTTCACTAGAGGAACCCGATAAGTTGTCGATGAAGAAGGGATGCCTTGGGCATCCCCAAGCTTAGACGCTTGAGTCTTCTTAAAATATGCAGGGATGAACCACGGGGGCATCCCCAAGCTTTGACTTTTCACTCTTCTTGATCATATTGTATCATCCTCCTCTCTTGACCCTTGAAAACTTCCTCCACACCAAACTCGAAAACAAACTCATTAGAGGGTCAGTGCATAATTCATATATTCAGAGGTGACATAATCATTCTTAACACTTATGGACATTGCACAAAGCTATTGAAAGTTAATGGAACAAAGAAATCCATCTAACATAGCAAAACAGGCAATGCGAAATAAAAGGCAGAATCTGTCAAAACAGAACAGTTTGTAAAGACGAATTTTAAAGTGGCACCAGACTTGCTCAGATGAAAATGCCCAAATTGAATGAAAGTTGCGTACATATCTGAGTCACGCACGTAAATTGGCAGATTTTTTTGATTTTTCTACAGGGACTACTGCTCAAATTCGTGATAGCAAGAAATCTGTCTCGCGCAGTAATCCAAATCTAGTATTGGCTTTACTATCAAAGACTTTACTTGGCACAACAATGCATAAAATAAAGATAAGGAGAGGTTGCTACAGTAGTAAACAACTTCCAAGACTCAAATATAAAATAAAGTGCGAAGTAAAATAATGGGTTGTCTCCCATAAGCGCTTTTCTAACGCCTTTCAGCCTAGGCGCGTGAAAGTGTGTATCAAGTAACATCAAGAGACGAAGCATCAACATCATAATTTGTTCTAATAATAGAATCATAAGGTAACTTCATTCTCTTTCTAGGGAAGTGTTCCATACCTTTCTTGAGAAGAAATTGATATTTAATATTACCTTCCTTCATATCAATGGTGGCACCAACAGTTCGAAGAAAAGGTCTTCCCAATATAATGGGACAAGATGCATTGCATTCAATATCCAAGACAACAAAATCAACGGGGACAAGGTGATTGTTAACCATAATACGAACATTATTAATCCTCCCCAAAGGTTTCTTTATAGCATTATCAACAAGATTAACATCCAAATAACAATTTTTCAATGGTGGCAAGTCAAGCATATCATAAATTTTCTTAGGCATAACAGAAATACTTGCACCAAGATCACATAAAGCATTACAATCAAAATCATTGACCCTCATCTTAATGATAGACTCCCAACCATCTACCAACTTCCTAGGAATAGAAGTTTCAAGTTTTAGTTTCAAGGGTGGTGCATCTACAGCGGGGTTTGGAGTTTTCTCAACCAAGCATAGTATATTGGATACATAAGTTTCAGCGTCTCCCTTTTCATTAGTCTTGGGCTTGCTACTCTCATCGAACAAATTTTCAGGACAAGCCAAGCATAGTTATTTTCTAGTGCATCATTCATAGCTAGGAGTTTACATGGTATTGGTGCTTTGATCTCCCCACCATCATTAATATTATTAGTGTACCTTATTCTATCCATGTCCATTTTTTCAAGGAGACCAACAAAATTAGTATGAGAACCAAGCATATTAAATTTAGCAAAGACCTTTCTAGCCTCTCTTGCTAGACCACCAAATTCTCTAAGAAAGGTTTCTAAAACAAAATCTTTCTTTTCCCCCTCTTCCATATCACCGAGTGTAAGAAACATATGTTGGATTATAGGATTGAGATTAACAAATTTAGTTTCCAACATGCGAACTAAAGAAAGCAGCAGCAATTTCATAAGTAGGAGCAAGTTCTACCAAGTGTCTATCTTCAAAATCTTCAACGGTACTAACATGACTGAAAAATTCTTCTATATTGTTTCTCCCAATTATAGACCCGCGTCCTACCGGTATGTCTTTTGTGGTAAAATTAAAAGGAAACATGATGAATTAAGTGAAGTAAATGCAAGTAACTAATTTTTTTGTGTTTTTGATATAGCAAACAAGATAGTAAATAAAGTAAAGCTAGCAACTAATTTTTTGTGTTTTGATATAATGCAGCAAACAAAGTAGTAAATAAAATAAAGCAAGACAAAAACAAAGTAAAGAGATTGGGAAGTGGAGACTCCCTTGCAGCGTGTCTTGATCTCCCCGGCAACGGCGCCAGTAAAAAGAGCTTGATGGCGTGTAACTCACACGTTCGTTGGGAACCCCAAGAGGAAGGTATGATGCGCACAGCAGCAAGTTTTCCCTCGAAAGAAACCAAGGTTTATCGAACCAGGAGGAGCCAAGAAGCACGTTGAAGGTTGATGGCGGCGGGATGTAGTGCGGCGCAACACCGGAGATTCCGGCGCCAACGTGGAACCCGCTCAACACAACCAAAGTACTTTGCCCCAACGAAACAGCTGAGGTTGTCAATCTCACCGGCTTGATGTAACAAAGGATTAACCGTATTGTGTGGAAGATGATTGTTTGCAAGAAAACAATGAAACAAGTATTGCAGCAGATTTGTATTTCAAGTATAAAAGAATGGACCGGGGTCCACAGTTCACTAGAGGTGTCTCTCCCATAAGATAAAAGCATGTTGGGTGAACAAATTACGATCGGGCAATTGACAAATAGAGAGGGCATAACAATGCACATACATGTCATGATAAGTATAGTGAGATTTAATTGGGCATTACGACAAAGTACATAGACCGCCATCCAAAGCATGCATCTATGCCTAAAAAGTCCACCTTCGAGGTTATCATCCGAACCCCTTCCAAGTATTAAGTTGCTAACAACGGACAATTGCATTAAGTATGGTGCGTAATGTAATCAATAACTACATCCTCGGACATAGCATCAATGTTTTATCCCTAGTGGCAACAAGCACATCCACAACCTTAGAACTTTCTCACACTGTCCCACATATCAATGGAGGCATGAACCCACTATCGAGCATAAATACTCCCTCTTGGAGTTAAGAGTAAAAACTTGGCCAGAGCCTCTACTAATAACGGAGAGCATGCAAGATCATAAACAACACATAGGTAATAACTTGATAATTAACATGACATAATATTCTCTATCCATCGGATCCCGACAAACACAACATATAGCATTACAGATAGATGATCTTGATCATGTTAGGCAGCTCACAAGATCTAACAATGAAGCACAATGAGGAGAAGACAACCATCTAGCTATCGCTATGGACCCATAGTCCAGGGGTGAACTACTCACTCATCACTCCGGAGGTGACCATGGCGGTGAAGAGTCCTCCGGGAGATGAATCCCCTCTCCGGCAGGGTGCCGGAGGAGATCTCCAGAATCCCCCGAGATGGGATTGGCGGCGGCGGCGTCTCAGTAAGGTTTTCCGTATCGTGGCTCTCGGTACTGGGGGTTTCGCGACGGAGTCTTTAAGTAGGCGGAAGGGCAACGCGGGGGCCACACGAGGGCCCCACACCATAGGTCGGCGCGGCCAAGGCTCGGGCCGCGCCGCCCTAGTGTGGCGGCGCCTCGTGGCCCCACTTCGACTCTCTCTTCGGTCTTCTCGGAAGCTTCGTGGCAAAATAGGACCCCGGGCGTTGATTTCGTCCAATTCCGAGAATATTTCGTTACTAGGATTTCTGAAACCAAAAACAGCAGTAAAACAAGCAATCGGCTCTTCGGCATCTTGTTAATAGGTTAGTTCCAGAAAATGCACGAATATGACATAAAGTGTGCATAAAACATGTAGATATCATCAATAATGTGGCATGGAACATAAGAAATTATCGATACGTCGGAGACGTATCATGGTGGTAATAGTCCAAACTTTAGCTACATTATTCTCTTTAGCTAGTTTTTCATTTTCTTCTCTTTCCCACCTAGCATGCAATTCAGCCATCAATCTAATATTCTCATTAATTCGAACTTGGATGACATTTGCTGTAGTAACAATCTTATTATCAATATCCCTATTAGGCATAACTTTCAATTTTAAAAGATCAACATCAGAGGCAAGACTATCAACCTTAGAAGCGAGAATATCGATTTTATCGAGCTTTTCCTCAACAGATTTGTTAAAAGCAGTTTGTGTACTAATAAATTCTTTAAGCATGGCTTCAAGACCAGGAGGTACACTCCTATTATTGTTGTAAGAATTCCCATAAGAATTACCATAACTATTACCATTAACAGCAGGATATGGCCTATAGTTGTTACCAGAATTATTCCTATAAGCATTGTTGTTGAAATTATTATTTTTAATGAAGTTCACATCAACATGTTCTTCTTGGGCAACCAATGAAGCTAAAGGAACATTATTAGGATCAACATTAGATCTACCATTCACAAGCATAGACATAATAGTATCAATCTTATCACTCAAGGAAGAGGTTTCTTCAACATAATTTACCTTCTTACCTTGTGGAGCTCTTTCCGTGTGTCATTCAGAGTAATTTGTCATCATATCATCAAGAAGCTTTGTTGCCGCCCCCAAAGTGATGGACATAAAGGTACCTCCAGCAGTTGAATCCAATAGGTTCCGCGAAGAAAAATTCAATCCTGCATAAAAGGTTTGGATGATCATCCAAGTAGTCAGTCCATGGGTTGGGCAATTCTTTACCAAAGATTTCATTCTCTCCCATGCTTGAGCAACATGTTCATTATCTAATTGCTTGAAATTCATTATGCTACTTCTCAAAGATATAATTTTAGCGGGAGGATAATATCTACCAATAAAAGCATCCTTACATTTAGTCCATGAATCAATACTATTTCTAGGCGTAGATAGCAACCAATCTTTAGCTCTTCCTCTTAAGGAGAAAGGAAACAATTTTAATTTTATAATGTCACCATCTACATACTTATACTTTTGCATTTCACATAGTTCAACAAAATTATTAAGATGGACAGCAGCATCATCGTAACTAACACCGGAAAATTGCTCTCTCATAACAAGATTCAAGTAAAGCAGGTTTAATTTCAAAGAATTCTGTCGTAGTAGCAGTGTGGAGCAATAGGTGTGCATAGGAAATCATTATTATTTGTGCTAGTGAAGTCACACAACTTAGTATTCTCAACAGTACCCATTTTAGCAGTAGTAAATAAAGCAAACTAAATAAAGTAAATGCAAGTAACTAATTTTTTTGTGTTTTTAATATGGAGAACAAGACAGTAAATAAAGTAAAGCTAGCAACTAATTCTTTTGTGTTTTGATATAAGTGCAGCAAACAAAGTAGTAAATAAAGTAAAGCAAGACAAAAACAAAGTAAAGAGATTGGAAGTGGAGACTCCCCTTGCAGCGTGTCTTGATCTCCCCGGCAACGGCGCCGTGAAAAATAGCTTGATGCGTGCGATCGACACGTCCGTTGGGAACCCCAAGAGGAAGGTGTGATGCGTACGATAGCAAGTTTTCCTCGAAGGAAACCAAGGTTTATCGAACCAGGAGGAGCCAAGAAGCACGTTGAAGGTTGATGGCGGAGGAGTGTAGTGCGGCGCAACACCAGGGATTCCGGCGCCAACGTGGAACCCGCACAACACAATCACGAAGTTTGCCCCAACGTAACAGACGAGGTTGTTCTCACCGGCTTGCCGTAAACAAAGGATTAGATGTATAGTGTGGATGATGATGGTTGTTTGCGAAGAACAAGTAAAGAACAATTGCAGCAGCTTGTATTTCGGATGTAAAGAATAGGACCGGGGTCCACAGTTCACTAGCGGTGTCTCTCCCATAAGATAAGCGGATGTTGGGTGAACAAATTACAGATTGGGCAATTGACAAATAAAGAAGGCATAACAATGCACATACATATATCATGATGAGTACTATGAGATTTAATCGTGGCATTAAGACAAAGTACATAGACCGCTATCCAGCATGCATCTATGCCTAAAAAGTCCACCTTCAGTTTATCATCCGAACCCCCTCCAGTATTAAGTTGTAAACAACAGACAATTGCATTAAGTATGGTGCGTAATGTAATCAACACAAATTATCCTTAGACAAAGCATCGATGTTTTATCCCTAGTAGCAACAGCACATCCACAACCTTAGAACTTTCTGTCACTCGTCCCGCATTTAATGGAGGCATGAACCCACTATCGAGCATAAATACTCCCTCTTGGAGTCACAAGTATCAACTTGGCCAGAGCCTCTACTAGCAACGGAGAGCATGCAAGAACATAAATAACATATATGATAGATTGATAATCAACTTGACATAGTATTCAATATTCATCGGATCCCAACAAACACAACATGTAGGATTACAAATAGATGATCTTGATCATGATAGGCAGCTCACAAGATCTAACATGATAGCACAATGAGGAGAAGATGACCATCTAGCAACTGCTATGGACCCATAGTCCAGGGGTGGACTACTCACACATCGATCCGGAGGCGATCATGGCGATGAAGAGACCTCCGGGAGATGATTCCCCTCTCCGGCAGGTGCCGGAGGCGATCTCCTGAATCCCCCGAGATGGGATTGGCGGCGGCGGCGTCTCCGGAAGGTTTTCCGTATCGTGGCTCTCGATACCGGGGGTTTCGCGATGGAGGCTTTAAGTAGGCGGAAGGGCGGAGTCGGGAGAGTCACGGGGGCCCCACACGCTAGGGCCGCGCGGCCCCCTCTAGGCCGCGCCGCCCTAGTGTGGCGGCGCCCCGTGGCCCCACTTCGTCTCCCCTCCGGTCTTTTGGAAGCTTCGTGTAAAAATAGGCCCTTGGGCGTTGATTTCGTCCAATTCCGAGAATATTTCCTTACTAGGATTTCTGAAACCAAAAACAACAGAAAACAGCAACTGGCTCTTCGGCATCTCATCAATAGGTTAGTGCCGGAAAATGCATAAATATGACATATAATGTGTATAAAACATGTGAGTATCATCATAAAAGTAGCATGGAACATAAGAAATTATAGATACGTTTGGGACGTATCACCTTCCCATACGGGTACGGTACCCGCGAATACCCGTGCCCGCGGTAAAAATTGCCATCCTTGAGCAGCGCACGACGGTGTGGCTAAAAAACTTCATAAAATTATTACGTTTTCCTACAGCGTCACTATTAAAACGTTATAGTTGGACAGTTTTCTTGTAGTGTCTCCCTCCATGGACAGCGCCTGCGGCCTCCTCTCTCCTCGTTGTTCTCCACGGACGGACGGTAGGCGGCGGCGAACTCCTGCGCGCATGACGGGGGAGGTTAGATTAAGAGACGAAGGGTGGGCGGCGGCGGCTTACCTGCAAACGGATGCGTGCAGAGGTGGAAGATGAAGTTTTGGAGCGCCCCGGTTCGTGCTTCGAACCGAAAGAGGAGGAGGCGGCTATTTATAGCCTAGGACCTTTAGTCCCGGTTGGTGGCCACCAACTGGGACTAAAGGTCCATTTTCGGCCCCTCAACATTTCGCGTGCCCAAAGAGCTTTAGTCTCGGTTGTAGTAACCAACCGGAAGCAAAGATGTCTTTTTAGGTTTTCTGTTTTAAATATTTCAGAGGTGTTTTAAATATTTGAGAGGTGTTTTGTATAAGAATTAAATTAACTTTTGTATACTTTTGAATATGACAAAACTTTTAACATTAAAAGTGAATGAATTTGGATAAGTAATACAAAAAATTCTAGTTTCTAAAGTAATTATTGTAACTATTCAAACTATTAGATATTAACTATTCAAACTATTAACTACATGAGTAAGAATTAAATTAAATTTTGTATACTTTTGAATCTGAGAAAACTTTCAACATGAAAAGTGATTGAATTTGTATAAGTAATAAAAACAAATTTCTTTTTTCTAAATTAATTATTCTAACTATTGAAACTATTAACTATTCAAACTATTATAAATTTAATGAAATACAATTATTACAACTTGAAATATACTTGTCTTAATGAAATACAAAATAATAAGAGGAAGATCGTACACGTAGAATACATTACACGTCACCAACATCTCCATCTAGTGTTTGGGTTTTCCTATGTGTCGTAACCATGGAACGTCTTCCTTATTTAGCGGGATGCTTGGGTCACTATTCACTATAAAAGGTGGAATTTGATCAAACATATTGTAATCTACGGACATGTTTGTTTTGTTCTCCACTCCCACAATATTTCTTTTCCCTGAAAGAACTATGTGGCGCTTTGGCTCATCGTATGATGTATCTGTTTTCTTATTTTTCGTTTTCCTCGGTTTGGTAGACATGTCCTTCACATAGAAAACCTGAGCCACATATTTGGCTAGGACGAATGGTTCATCTATGTACCAATATTCTTGAGATCCACTATTGTCATTCCGTACACCTTGTCTATCTGAACTCCGCCTCCCGTTAGCTTGACCCATTTACACATAAACAAAGGGACCTTAAAAGAAGTTCTGTAGTTAAATTCCCATATCTCCACTATGTAGCCATAATATATGTCCTTTTGGCCATTGTCGTTTGTTGCATCAATGCAGGCACCACTATTTTGGTTGGTGCTCTTTTTATCTTGGGCGATCGTGTAAAATGTATTCTCATTTATCTCGTACCCTTGGTAAGTCAATATAGTCGAAGATGGTGTCCTAGCCAACATGTACAACTGATCTCCAACAGTGTTGTCATTAATGAGATGTGTTTGCAACCAACCACCGAAAGTCGCCATGTGTTCACGTGTAATTCAATTGTTAGACTGCCCTGGGTTGTTGGAGCGTACAATATCCTTGTGTACCTTGATATACTGAGCCACCAAGGTGGAACTTTGTAGAACTGTGTAGTGTGATTGAGTGAAATGATGTTCGTCCATACTTATCATTGATTTCTTTCCTAGCATGCATTTTCCACTCAGTCTCCCCTCATGCCGCGATTCAGAAACACCAATCTGCTTAAGGTCAGGAATAAAGTCAACACAGAACTCAATGACTCCTCCTGCTCCATAGCCCTTGGATATGCTTCCTTCTGGCCTAGCATGGTTACGAACATATTTCTTTAAGACTCTCATGAACCTCTCGAAAGGGAACATATTGTGTAGAAATACAAGACCGAGAACTTTAATCTCATCGACAAGGTGAACCAAGAGGTGCGTCATAATATTGAAGAAGGACAGTGGAAACACAAGCTCAAAACTGACAAGACATTGGACCACATCATTCTGTAACCTTGGTAGACTTTCTGAATCGATTACCTTCTGAGAAATTGCATTGAGGAATGCACATAACTTAACAATGGGTACTCGAACATTATCCGGTAGAAGCCCCCTCAATGCAACCAGAAGCAATTGCGTTATAATCACGTGGCAGTCATGAGACTTTAGGTTTTGGAACTTTTTCTCTGCCATATTTATTATTCCCTTTATATTCGTCGAGAAAACAGACATAATCTTGATAGTGCTCAGGCATTCAAAAAAGATTTCCTTCTCTGCTTTGGTAAGAGCGTAGCTAGAGTAATGAAGACCTGTATCCGTATCATTCTCTGGATCTTTGTCGTCTCGTACTTTCATACGTTGTTGGTCCTGTCGTGCTTCTGGTGTATATTTTTTCCTGCCATACACACTGAGGAAGCCTAGCAGGTTCACGCAAAGAATCGTCATCACGTGCATCACATCATTGAAGAGCGGACCTCTAGTACTTCCCAATAGGATAGCTCCCAAATTATAGATTTCTTCTTCCACATGGTCGCGTGTCCGACATCGTCATCCAGAATAGATTGTCCGCCAGGACCCTTTCCAAAGATTACTTCTAGATCCTTTACCATACCAAATATATCGTCACCAGTACGGCGGATTGGTTTGTTCCAGTGATCTGCCTCACCTTTGAAATGCTTCCCTTTCTTTCTTACAACATGATTCTTCGGAAGAAATCGACGATGCCCAAGGTACACAACCTTCCTAGATTTATCCAAATATACATGGTCCGTCTCATCTAAACAATGTGTGCATGCATTGTATCCCTTATTTGTATGTCCTGAAAGGTTGCTAAGAGCAGGCCAATCATTGATGGTTACGAAAATCAATGCTCGTAAGTCAAATGACTCCTGTTTGTGCTCGTCCCACACACGTACACCATTTTTGCCCCACAACTGTAAAAGTTCTTCAACTAATGGCCTTAGGTACACATCAATGTCATTACCGGGTTGCTTCGGGCCTTGGATGAGCACTGACATCACAATGAACTTTTGCTTCATGAACAACCAAGGGGGAAGGTTATAGATACATAGAGTTACAGGCCAGGTTCTATGACTGCAGCTTTGCTCCCCAAAAGGATTTATGCCATTTATACTTAGACCAAACCTTAAGTTCCTTGCGTCATCTGCAAATTCAGGGAACACTCTCTCGATTTTTCTCCACTGTGACCCATCAACGGGGTGTCTCAACATCTCGTCTTTCTTACGGTCTTCTTTGTGCCATCGCAGTAACTTCGCATTCTCTTTGTTTCTGAACAAACGTTTCAACCGTGGTATTATAGGAGCATGCCACGTCACCTTGGCAGGAACCCTCTTCCTTGGGCGCTCACCCTCAACGTCATCAGGTTCATCTCGTCTTATCTTATACCGCAATGCAGTGCATTGGGCATCATCCAGATTCTCGTACTCATCACCGCGGTAGAGGATACAGTCATTAATACATGCAGGTATCTTCTGCACGTCTAATCCTAGAGGACAGACAACCTTCTTCGCTTCGTACGTACTGGCGGACAATTCCTTACCCCTTGGAAGATGTTTCTTCATTATTTTCAGCAACTTTTCAAATCCCTTGTCAGTCACACCGTTCTTTGCCTTCCATTGCAAAAATTCCAGTGTTCTACCAAGTTTTTTTTGGCCATCTTCAAGTTGGGTATAACAATTTCTTGTGATCCTCTAACATCTGCTCGAACTTCAGCCTCACCTTTTCGCTTCACAAATCTCTCTTTGCATCAGCAATGGCCCGGCCAAGATCATCAACAAGCTCATCTGATGCCTCCTGATCTTCTGCTTCCCCCGTTGTAGTATCATCGTATTCAGGGTACATAGAATAGGTTTCATCATCTTCTTCTTCTTCTTTATTGTCTTCCATCATAACCCCCTTTTCTCCATGCTTGCTCCAACAATTATAGCTGGGCACGAAACCGAACTGAAGCAGGTGGACGTGAAGGGTGTCCGTGGAAGAGTAATCTTTCTTATTCTGATAGACAACACATGGACAACACATAAAACCTTCTTGTTTGTTTTCCACGACAACTTGGAGAAAACTTTTCATGCCCTCAATGTACTCGTCACTGCGTCGGTCAACGTACATCTATTGCCGGCTCATCTGCATTATACAATTAAGTACATCAAAAACCATGACAGAAAATCATGACTAGTGAAGCGATATACATCGACAAATGAATTTTATCAATGACGGATGAAAGGATAAAGTTATTAACCACGATCGAGAGGAAAAAAAGGATAAGAAAGCTTAAGTGTGGCTCGAGCACTTCATATCATATTTGTATTGTGTGAACTCAAGTGAAACATGCTTTAGGCCATTTCATCAAACACCTCTTGAGCATAAGAAGAGAAAGTCAACCAACATACACCTCTTGTGCTTGGAAGGGAAAAAACTAAGTGTGGCTCACAACCTTAGGGAGAGCTGGGTGTATATAGAGATGTACATGTAGTTCTGGTTGGTGATACCAACCGGGTCTAAAGGTGATCGCACCCATCACATCTCCTTTAGTCCCGGTTGGAATCGAACCGGGACTAAAGCTTGCCGCGCGTTCGAATCGGGACTGTTGCTAGCAATAGTCCCGAATCAAATAGCGACCGGGACTAATGCTCCTTGCAGCTCCGAACGAAAGATCCATTTTCTACTAGTGTGTGTTATCACATCTATATTCACATACTAGCACTCTGTTGGGAGTTACTGTTTATGATAGGGATACACATCAATGAATGAATATTTAAATTGTGTTATTGTTCAGAAATAAATTGCACTTGCAGTTTCTTGTATGATATGTTTAACTCAATTTACACATTTACAATGTTCTAGGTGGAGCTAAAGGAAGGTTTTCTGGAACAGTTTTCCCATGAAATAACCCTTTACACACAAACAAGGACTGCCAGTTCGCCTAAACAGAGGTTTGTAGCTCCATTACACTCACACAACTCCTTCAAGCTACCGGGCAAAATGGCTGGATTTACTAAAGTTTCACCATCGTTGGTGCAGGTGTTGTTGAATTAATTGCTGACCATGTAGTTTGTGAAGAAGGGAAAGCCCCTTTCACCAGAAGCAGCACACACTCTGGTATGTATAAAATATCATGCATTATTAGCTGAATATTTTAAAGTGATAGACGATAGTGGTATTCTTTTTTTTTTTTTTTTTTTTTTTTTTTTGAACAGGGAAGGGGCCTGGAAGGACCCCGAACATGCTGCATTAAAACTTGGTGGTTACAGAGATTTGCATACATGACCCTAAAAGACTAAAGATTACAACATAGGCCTGAACTTTAGCACAAAGGACCCTTGACTTTAGAATAGAAAAGCAATCAGATCCTTGAACTCTGCCACCACGATCGGAACTCCACCGCCGGCCACTCCCTTTGCCACCGGGGACAACACCACTTGGGGCAGAAGGAGCGATGAACGCCGACGATGATCCACGGAAAGGCCTCCTCGACGGAGGTTGCGCTGATGCCATCAAAGGCACCTGGAGAGGCCACCTGCTTGACCACTGATCATGGCGGCGAAATCCAGCCACCATGTGTTCTTCTCCAATCTGCAGCTTCATTCTTCCCCGACCTCCTCCAAACCCGCCGGCTATTGCTCTGCCCAGCTCCTTCTCCTCACCGCCACGGCCGGCCAGAAGGAGAAGCAAGGCAATAGAACAGCAGAAGAAGAAGAAGCTCAAACCAGCAGCTTTATTGAGCCGGATATGGCTAGATCCGGCCCTGAACGGTGTCCTCCATGGACCTCCGTGAGCACGGAGCCGCCAAACTCCATCGGCGGCGCTGGTACCCGCCTGAAGCTTCCCGGAAAACGGCATGACGCCAAAACCAACTAGGCAGCAACTACTGGTATTAAACCTACCTCTACTATATACATATCGATCTCCGGCGTCGCCTCCTAGCCACCTCCGGCCGGCCTCGCCGCCGAGGGAAGCATCGGAGAGACCCGGGGCACCGAAGACGACTCTCAAAAGCTTGGTTACTGTAGCGAAGAGAGAGACAATAGGAGGAGAACTGGTATTCTGTGATCAAGTTATGGGAAGCGGAAAGTCTTACTCTTACACTTGATTAGAGTATTCAATACATCTGGTACCATTTTTGCTCGTAAGTGTAGAACTGTGGAAGCATACGTGTAGAACTGTGGAAGTATACATGTATCTTTTGTAGTAAGGGTATCTTCATCAACCCGACACAAACGGATCATGGGTTTCTTTGATTCATATGATAGAAAAAAGTATAGGAATGGAAAAAGTATAGGACTGGGATGTCATATCTCTCTTTGAATCCTTCAGAAGATAAAGTGTGTTTGATTGTAGCTAACGAATATTTCATGATATATGACCTATTTTTTTTATAGGATTTACACTACAAGATTTCATAAGATTAATATTGCTATATGATATGTTTCTATGAATCAAACAACATGTGTATGAAATTTTCTCATAAGATCTAAATCCTACATAATTTCTATGCAAACCTATTAGACATGTCCATTTCGGTCCACAGACAGGAAATGGGTAAGACCCTAACCTAGCGGCCGGACGTAAAGTGACTGATTGGGTTGGGAATGCATCGGTGTGGACACAACACAGACACGACGAGTGTCCCCCCTCGACTTTCCAAGGGGCCCGCCTGCCAGGTACACCATAGGGAGTTTCCACCAAAAGGCACCCTTCCTTCACTCCCTTTGCAACCCTAGAGCGGCCCCGCCACCCGCCCTACCCCCTCGCCATTGACGGCGCGTCTGTCCGGGCCGCAGCTCATCGGAGGCCAGGACTGGTTCCAGCGCCCTAGAGAGCACTTGTTGGTATCGTTGCCAGACCTGTTCGCTGCCCGTTAGCGCAAACCCGTTCACCGTACCGGAACCGACGCCTTCGGTTAATTGCGAGGCGGACTATGAGGTACGAAATTGTACACAATTTTCACAAATTCGATCCATGTAGACTGGACATTCATGCGTCCTTGTTAGCCGTAGATGGACCTAAGCAAGTCGATCGAATTCTACTTCAACACCGTCCTTGTCGCAGCGTTTGCTTGTGGTGCAGATGGCGGCATTCTGACTAAACCTGAGCATTTCTCGGGCCGGGCCCAAAAAAGCCCGAACCTAAATTCCCAGGCCTAAGCCTAGCTCGGCCCGACATTCGGGCTTACAAACCAAGCTCGACCCCGGCCCGAACAGAAAAAGCCTGGCCCGGCCTGACAAGGCCGACCCAAACTAAGCCTAAATCATGTTCCTTGCAAGCCCGAGCCTGGCCCCGGATTTTCGGGCCGGGTCGGGTCGGGCCGTCCGGGCCGGGCCGCCCATGCCCACGTGTAATTCTGACTATACCTTGCCTGCTGCTGCTCTTCGGATGACTTTCAGGTGTACAAAGAAGGCCCGACGCAGCTGACAGCTGGCGAGGCTGATTTTAGATAAAAGACCATAGGCCCAACCTTAAATTAATAGCGCCATCAGCAGTGAAACAAATACAAGATGTTAAACCCAACTTACAAGGTAGGACTGCACACACACACACACACACACACAAAACAAGGGTCACCCGAGGTAGCTACACCCGACATGACTATTAGAGTCTACGATGAGGAAGAGCAAGCGCAAGACGGGATATGTTATCGGACCGGTGCTCACCCTAGCACGGGGAAACCGGCAAGAAAGTACCACTGTCACAGACGCCACCAGAGGCCAGCCATCACTAGGAATCGACCAACAACCCTCACAAACCGGCGAGGAATACCAAGGAAGCGCGCCACGAGAAACACCACAGGTGTAGAACACAAATAAAGCTTTGCCGAGGAGGGCAGACAGAGGAGGACCTCCGCCACCCAACCATGGAGAGCCGCGCTGCGTGGGAACTCCAAGGTGGCATCTTCAAGAAGATCACGACGCAGAAACGCCGCTACCACCAAAGTTAGAGGAGCGATAGAGTACCGCCACACCGATGCCTTCAAGAAGGGAGCGACATCCGCAGACACCGTCGTCGTGGCCCCAAGGGCAAGGGTTTCCGCCGGTGATAGCACTCTACCGTCCCCACAGGGTAGCGGCATTCGCCAAAGCAACCAACATACCACTACCATAACACACCATCTGTACGACCAAGGAAAACCGAGGGACATCGCTGCGAAGACACTGGACTCCGATGAGGAGCAAGCCGGACCACCGCACCATCGCAGCTGCACATGGCGAACACCACCGGCCAAATCAGCCCCCCCCCCCCCCAACAACCCCCGAGGCTGCGGGCACCCGCAGATCCGGGGCGGAGGTGAAAGGGCTCGAAAGGGGGGGGGCTGCCCTGGCCCGACTCGAGGCAGCCAGAACCCATATCTGGATACGCACAACCCGCACCTCGCCAGGTCTCCACTATGAAGGCCGGATGGACGTCACCGCCGACCACGCCGGGATTTGCCCGCGACGCCCACGACCACCACCACGAGCTGAATATTCCCTCGCGCCAACTTTTCTAGAGCGACCTACGAATCTAGGCTTCAAGTCTGTGTATATGCAGCATTTCAAGGAGCAATGCGGGTTTTGCTAAAAAAAAAATGGAGCCGTCCATTTTTCCGTTGTGTGGGCGGTATTTTTTTTTTTTGGTCCGTGCTGCAAACTGATGGTTATTTTCCGTTTTTGGTGCGGACGGGTACTTGCTACAGTGCTACACCGTGAAAACCCCCAAAAAAGATGTTGCACCAATTAAGGGCATGTACAGTGGTATACAGTCAGCCGTCGGTAACACATGCCACGTATGAATTTAGACGACGTGGAAGAAAGAGAATAGCAAAACCGCTCGAGGCTGTCTGCAAGAATACCGACGATCTATTCCCGTGAAAATAGCTACCTAGCGACGACCTTTTTCCCATTGTACGCAAGGCGTCGCTTATCGTGGGCTCGGCCCGTAGGATATCGTGGTTTTCTCCGAAGCTCTCCTCTGCGATGTGTTCCTCTATCTACAAGGCGCTCGTCGGCTTGTCGCGTGTTCCGGCGTTCTCCGTTCCAGATCCTGCATCACCGCTGCCATGTGAGGCTCCTCATGTCATCATCCCCACGCAAGCATCCGCCGTTCCTCGCTTCAGGTCGGCCATTCTCTCAAACGAAGCTCCGTGATGAATACTTCTCAGCTCTCTGGTTTAGAGATTAGCAGGAGATAGTTGGACCGAAGATTTTATCCTTGTATACATCCTCCGCATCTTCAAGCAAATTTTGCTTTCAAGAGATGGATCTGAGACTGGGACGGTTCTTTGCGTAAGAAAAATCAACGTGCTCTTGCTGCGATATTTTTAGCTGGGGATTTAACCCTTCTAGATTCCTTACTTGTGTCCTTCTCATGTCGTTCAATTCAAGTAAAAAAAGGGACAGGGACAGGGACGTAATTTATCTGGACGAAACAACTATGAAGCTTTGTGTCAGTTATGTAATCTGGAAGTTGTGGGGTGTTACAGATAGCCAAAAAGACACCCTGTTGTAAGAGAAGTTTGTAATGGTGTCTATAGCTGACATGGAGGGATAATACAGACGGTGGCCGTCTGAACTATTGTACATGCCCTAAGGAAAAAAATAACGATGTCGGTCAACGCGGCACAGATCCGAATCCCGCGTTAACTCTATGCAGTCTGAGTTCTAATTCATGTCGGAGACGGAGCCGCCTTCCGGTGGATTTGATGCCGTTGAGAATTCTCCTCCCGGGCAATCTACACATCAAGTTACCTAATTTCAGTCATCGCCGGTGTCTACGATGCACATAACACATAAAAGGTAAGGAAACACACCTCCTCCTCGCCTATGAACACGCCGGACGCGCTGCTGAGCACCTGGTGGGTGTGCCTGTCGTCATCGGGGAAGAGGTGGCGGGGAAGGCCCGTACCGTCTATCACGTGGCCCTCGGTGCGGCGCAGGTCAAGCGACGAGTTCAGATCGGAGAAGCGAAAGGTGCCGCTGCCCCTCGCCGTTGAATCCGGCGAGAACGACGCGTTGTGGTCGACGGCCATGTCGTTGTCCCCGTACTCGGGGGAGTAGCGGGCGCGGCCGTCCATCTGCGACAGCCGCATCTACGAGATCAACGGCCCGTTCGTGTTGTACCCCGCATAGTAACCCGGTGACGATGGTGAGCTCGAGATGTTGCTGAGGAGGCCGCCCAAGCTGAGGCACGCTTCCGTAGTGGCCGCTGCTTTCGCTGCGTCGATAGCGGCGCCTTCTGCGGTCAGCCGTTATGAAGGAGCGGTGTTCCATCTCCTTGTTCCACTCCTCCTGCGACATGGTCACCGGCTTCTCCTTCAGCGGTGCGCGGCTTCGGCGGCGCCTTCGTCGGCGCCTTCGGTGCCTTCGCGGAGCATTTCTCTTCGGTGGCATGGCGCGGCGGCGAGGGTTATTCGGGTTGGAGGCTGGATGGGAGATGGAGCGGCGGGTGGGAGAAGTGAGCGGTGGAGGGGACGAGGTTTGGGGGGAGAAGATGTATAATTTGGGGATGTGTGGCTGACAGGAGGCTCCCACGCCCAAAATTTTCAGCCTCGCGAGGCGCCGGCGTGCCCGATTCACGCCCTTTGCGAAGGGGCCGGCGCTTCTATTGGGCTCTAAAAATCGCCGGCGCCGTTTGCGGCGCACCGGTGTGAGCCCATTTTCACTCCCGGCCTCCAGATCGATATTGGGACCGCTATAGGGGGCGTCGGTTGAGATGCTCTTATCTGCTAGACCATGGAAAAAAAGGAATTCTTGCAAGCACGTGTACATATCAAGGTTTAAAATAACAAGCTATTTCTCCGCTAATAGCGTGCTATAGCATATCTAGAGGGTCCACGCTTAGTAATTTTGCTCGCTGTGACGCTATTTGCGAAACGACATGCTATATCGCCGTAAAACTTCATAGCGTTAGCGCGCTATTTTTTTCAGGCAAGTTGCTTTCACTTTTTCGTGGTGATGAACTACAATCTGTTGGTTCCACTTCTAAATCAGAAGATAATATCGATAATGCTAATATTTTTTAATAAATAATTTATACTATGTTGTTGCCTTGTGAAATGTTGATGTTAGCCTTGTAAAATACTTGAGATCTATTTCTATATATGGTTATGTATGTATAATTCAGTCACTTTTGGACTATATATATCTATTCGTTCTAGCAAAATCATTTATTTTTAGGCTATATTTATTATTTTAAAAATATTATTTAAAATATACCACGCTATTACTATGATATAGCGTCCATATCGTTTGAAGGAGACTGCCGCTAATTCATTTAGCACTCTATTTTAAACCTTGCTACATATCAGTCCCTAGTACCAACACGCGAGTGCAGCAAGAGCCAAAGAAAAAAGTGACGCACGCACCAATTCAGAAAAAAGAAATAACGATGTCGGGCCCAGCATAACCCGCGTCAACGCGGCCCAGATCTGAATCCCGCGTAAACTCTACGCAGTCTCAGTTCGAGTTCGAGTTCATGTCGGAGACGGAGCACCTTCCGGTGGATTTAAGGCCGCGATTCGCCCGCCGGATCGAAACCCTAGCTCCCCCTCCCGAGATCTCGATCTGATCCAGCTCTCGACAAACCCTAGCTTCTCAGCGCTCTGTTTCCCGGTGATCGCGCGCGCGTGCTTTCCCTCGGCGGCGGACGACGATGTCGAGCGCGGCGGCGCCATGGGCTCAGGCGCCTCACCTGCTGCAGGAGTTCGAGTTCTTCTTGGTCGTGGATTTCGAGGCCACGTGCGAGAAGGACAAGCGGATTTACCCGCAAGAGATTATCGAGTTCCCCTCCGTGCTCGTCGACGGCGCCACCGGCCGCATCCAATCCGCCTTCCGCAGGTACGTCCGCCCTAAGTACCATCCTGTGCTGACTTCGTTTTGCAGGGACCTCACGGGGATCAGGCAGGAGGACGTCGATGGAGGGGTGGATCTCGGGGAGGCGCTCCTGCTGCACGACCGCTGGCTGCAGGCGGCGACGGCGGGGGCCAGGAAAGGCGGTAGCTTGGCCGTCGTGACGTGGGGAGATTGGGACTGCCGGACTATGCTCGAATCGGAGTGCGTCTTCAAGGGGATCGAGAAGCCGGCGTACTTCGATCGCTGGGTCAACCTCAGGGTTCCCTTCCAGGTGGTGCTCGGGGGCGTAGGGCGGGTCAATCTGCAGGAGGCCGTCCGGGCCGCTGGGTTACAGTGGGAAGGCCGCCTGCATTGCGGACTCGATGACGCGCGCAACACGGCGCACCTTCTTGTGGAGATTATGCGCAGGGGCGCCAAGATCGCCATTACCGGCTCCCTTGGCGCCGCCGCCGATCCAGCACAAGGAGGAGGAGGAGCAGCAGCCTCACACAAGTCTGTGCGGGGGTGCCTGCTACTGCGGAGTGGCGAGCCGAGGAGGCGTTGTAGCGGTGCCAGGGCTGACACAGGGGAGGTGCTTCTGGGGGTGTGGCAACTGGACGCCAGCCATGGGAGCTGCCTGCCCCTACTTCTTGTGGACCAACTGAATTAGTTGCACCACCGATTGTGACTTCAGGCTCAGTATAGATATTAGCTTGGTGTGGTTTGGTCACTGGAATCAAATGTGGCTCAGCTAGCATTAGCTTAGTTCATTCTAATGGTGATCTAGTCACCGAAACCTATGGCTTAGCTCAATTAGCTATCCTATGTAATTGGTGTCTGAATTATTGATATTAATAGAAGGTTGATTTAATTATGATCCTTCTTCTCCGCGAAATTCTTCAACATCGAGCAACATTTGTCTTCTAATTTTCATCAGTTTGTGATTAAAATTAAATATTTGCTGACCAAAGTTAGAAGTGGGATTACTTGTATATATTCTACTACCGATGGTCATGGATGACCATATTGAGCAGCCACTGCTCAAATCAGGTGATCCAAAGCACATTTTTCCTTTTCTGTTAATTGCTACCTTTAATTGGTGAAAAAGATCTAAAGATATTTCTGCAATTGGTATTATGTGCTTGATTATGTTTGTAGTTTGGTAATTCCAATAGATTTGTAAACCCATATATTAATATTTAAATGCTTCCAGCAAGTATCTTTAATTAATGAAGAAGTCTTATGCACTAATTTCTTTCCAAAATTTTGCAGTTTAGTCATTTCCTATAGATACAGAACTCTTTAAGCTTTATTTCTTTTCCTTTGCTATGACTTTGTTGTGCTTCGATATGTGCAGATTACAGTCACTTTACAAGCTGGCTGGCGATGGCAGCAAGGCCAAAGCGATAAAGACCTCACGCCTCATACCTCACATCTCGCACTGATATTCTTGTCGAGCTCATGCGGAGGGGCGCCAAGATCGCCATTACCGGCTCCTTGGCGCTGCTGCCGATCCAGCACAAGGAGGAGGAGGGGGAGCAGCAGCCTCACACAAGTCTGTGCGGGGGTGCCTGCTACTGCGGAGTGGCGAGCCGAGGAGGCGTTGTAGCGGTGCCAGGGCTGACACAGGGGAGGTGCTTCTGGGGGTGTGGCAACTGGACGCCAGCCATGGGAGCCGCCTGCCCCTACTTCTTGTGGACCAACTGAATCAGTTGCGCCACCAATTGCGATTTCAGGCTCAGTCTAGATATTAGCTTGGTGTGATTTGGTCACTGGAATCAAATGTGACCCAGCTAGCATTAGCTTAGTTCACTGTGAACCTACAGCTTACGGGAGAGTAGCTATGTAATCGATGTGTGAATTATTAATATTAATAAAGGTTTGATTTAATTATGATCCTTCTTCTCTGTTAAATTCATCAACATCGAGCAACGTTTGTCTTCTAATTTTCATCAGCTTGTCATTAAAATTAAATAATTGCTGACCAAAGTTAAATGTGGGATCACTTGTATATATGCTACCACCGATGGTCTTGGATGAACATATCGAGCAGCCACTGCTCAAATCAAGTGGATCCAAAGCACATCTATCCTTTTTTTTTTGTTAATTGATATCAAAATGCTACCTTATATTGGTGAAAAAGACCTAAAGATATTTCTGCAATTGGTATTATGTGCGAGATCATGTTTGTAATTTGGTAATTCCAACGGATTTGCAACCCCCTGAATTATTTAAATGCTTCCAGCAAGTATTTTAATTAGTAAAGTACGCTTATGCATTTCTTTGCAAAGTTCTGCAGTTTAGCCATTTCTTATATGTACAGAATTCTTTATGCTTTATTTTTCTTTCGCTATGACTTTGTTGTGCTTCGATATGTGCAGAATACAGTCACTTCACAAGCTGGCTGGCCATGGCAGCAAGGCCAAAGCGATAAAGACCTCACCCCTCATACCTCACATTTCGCACTGCATCTTCGGTCCTGAACTACCGAAGTCGTGTCTGTTGCCTACATCGACTCTAGCTCTGGCAAGCGAGGATGGTAAGAGAATAAAAGACCTGTTTCTTCCATGCAATGGTCTGTGTGATTACCTGGTTCTCCTTACTTCTTGAGGATTTGCGCTGAGTTCACATCATTTAATTTGCGATCCATGATGTCCAATTTAAGAATAGTGGTTGCGTGATGGGGATATTTTGATCAATATGTGTAAAATTTAGCTTTCAGGACAGGGCATCAGCAGGGTGTTGATTTGGAAGTTTTTGGTGGTTTTCTGTAATTGATATGCGTGACCCTCTGCTTTGATGAACTGCGAGTTTCGGCTAGGGCGTACTCCCTTTGATCGGGATCTGATCATACCCTTCGAGGTGGGCTCTTTATTGAGTAGTGATTTATTATCGGATTATTGTGCTTCAGGTTAGTTTTCCATGCAGAGATGGATCATTATTCCTACTGTTTAATACGCAGATTTTGTACCCTGATGAGTGTGCTTGTAGATGCACAACTCTTGTTTTCTTCCAAAGCTGGTCATATAAGGTGTTTTTCTCTAGCTACCACAGATCTGATCATATAGTGGCAAATATGCTTCCTGCGCATGATTAATTACAACAGAAAACATTTGTTGCAACTGAAAGTCGGTCGTTTTGTACCTTTGCAATGTGATAATTATTTGCACATGAATTATATTGATCTAAGAATCCGATCACTGGATATATAGAGATGAGTAGTATGATTATTATTTTTGAATAAAAGAATGTTTTTTACTTCGGTTGGGCTTAATGTCACAGCAATATACTTGTTTCGCTTCTTAGCAATCTCTCTAGCTATATGTAATAGTGTTATCATTTTAAGCACCTCATAAGTTATTACATCCTAATTTGTCCTCTATCACCGGTACTATTTTGATTTCCCTTCCAACTTTCTGAAATCTATTTCATCCTGAAGAAAAAGTGCACGTACAGTGCTCTCAAATAAAAAGTAGATTGAAAGCATATAGCTGCAAAGTAGCATACTGCTCTCAAAGAAGCTCTGACTCAGTGTTTTGATTCAGTAGGAATGCCTTTTTAGATAATATAGGAGGCTTGGAGGTTCATTCTTTGGTTTCTGAGTGGCATTTTCTAGGAGGACTTATCCGTTGTAAATTTCACATATTTAGCCAGAGGCCACAATCTCTCCAATGTGATTATCCACTCCCCGCCCCTCCATAGAAGTATAGAACAATTCTCCTATATTTTATTTATTTATTACACGTATTTCTGCGTGTAATCTTGGTTTAGTGCATTTTTGTGCCTCCTATACATAGCAGCAGCCTCACACAAGTCTGTGCGGTGGCGCCGCCGGGGCGTGCTTCTGCTACTGCGGAGTGGCGAGTAGAGGGGGCGTTGCAGCGATGACAGGGCCAATGCAGGGGAGGTGTTTCTGGGGTGTGGCAACTGGACGCCCACCATGGGAGCCCTCTGCCCCTACTTTTTGTGGACCAACTGAATTAGTTGCGCCACCGATTGTCACTTCAGGCTCAGTCTAGATATTAGCTTGGTGTGGTTTGGTCACTGGAATCAAATGTGGCCCAGCTAGCATTAGCTTAGTTCATTCGTACGGTGATCTAGTCACCGAAAACTATGGCTTAGCATCTCAATTAGCTATCCTATGTAATTGGTGTCTGAATTATTGATATTAATAGAAGGTTTGATTTAATTATGATCCTTCTTCTCCGCGAAATTCTTTAACATCGAGCAACGTTTGTCTTCTAATTTTCACCCGTTTGTGATTAAAATTAAATATTTGCTGACCAAAGTTAAAAGTGGAATTGCTTGTATGCTACTACCGATGGTCATGGATGACCATATTGAGCAGCCACTGCTCAAATCAGGTGGATCCAAAGCACATTTTTCCTTTTCTGTTAATTGACATCTAAATGCTACCTTTAATTGCTGAAAAGGATCTAAAGATATTTCTGCAATTGGTATTATGTGCTTGATTATGTTTGTAGTTTGGTAATTCCAATAGATTTGTAAACCCATATATTAATATTTAAATGCTTCCAGCAAGTATCTTTAATTAGTGAGGAAGTCTTATGCACTAATTTCTTTGCAAATTTTTGCAGTTTAGTCATTTCGTATAGATACAGAACTCTTTAAGCTTTATTTCTTTTCCTTTGCTATGACTTTGTTGTGCTTTGATATGTGCAGATTACAAGTCACTTTACAAGCTGGCTGGCCATGGCAGCACGGCCAAAGCGGTAAAGACCTCACCCCTCATACCTCATATCTCGCACTGCATCTTCGGTCCTGAACTACCGAAGTCGTGTCCGTTGCCTACATCGACTCTACCTCTGGCAAGCGAGGATGGTAAGAGAATAAAAGACCTGCTTCTTCCGTGCAATTTGGTCTGTGTGATTACCTGATTCTGCTTACTTCTTGAGGGTTTGCGCTGACTTCACATCATTTACTTTGCGATCCATGGTGTCCAATTTAAGAAAATAGTGGTTGCGATGGGGATATTTTGATCAATCTGTGTAAAATTTAGCTTCCGGGACAGGGCATCAGCAGGGTGTTGATTTGGAAGTTTTAGGCGGTTTTCTGTAATTGATATGCGTGGCCCTCTTCTTTGATGAACTGCGAGTTTCGGTTAGGGCGTACTACCTTTGATCGGGATCTGATCATACCCTTTGAGGTGGGCTCTTTATTGAGTAGTGATTTATTATTGGATTATTATGCTTAAGGTTAGTTCTCCATGCAGAGATGGATCAATATTCCTCATGTTTATTTTTAATACACAGATTTGTACCCTGATGAGTCATGAGTGTGCTTGCAGATGCACAACTTGTTTTCTTTCAAAGCTGGTCATATAAGTTGTTTTTCTCTAGCTATCCGATCACTGGATATATAGAGATGAGTAGCATGTTTATTATTTTTGAATAAAAGAATGTTTTTACTCTGGTTGGGCTTAATGTCACAGCAATATACTTGTTTCGCTTCTTAGCAATCACTCTAGTTGTATGTAATAGTGTTATCATTTTAAGCACCTCATAAGTTATTACATCCTAATTTCTCCTCAATCACGGTACTATTTTGATTTCCCTTTCAACTTTCTGAAATCTATTTCATCTTGAAGAAAAAGTGCACGTACAGTGCCCTCAAATAAAAAGTAGGAAGTAAAAGCATAGAACTGCAAAGTAGCATACTGCTCTCAAAGAAGCTCTGACTCAGTGTTTTGATTCAGTAGGAATGCCTTTTTAGATAATATAGGAGACTTGGAGGTTCATTCTTTGGTCTCTGAGTGGCATTTTCTAGGGAGTTATCCGCTGTAAATTTCACATATTTATCCAGAGGCCTCAATCTCCTCAATGTGATTATCCACTCCCCACCTCCTCCATAGAACAATTCTCCTATATTTTATTTATTTATTACACATATTTCCGCATGTAATCTTGGTAGTGCATTTCTGGTGCAGTAGTGACATGATGTGATCACAATTGTTAATAACTTGATTGACAGTTTGTGGGTTAGATCATTTATAATATCAATTAGCTAACGAAATATGATGATGGGCTGGTGAACACAATTTATACTGCGCACTTGTTTGCTCATGTCCCTCGCCTCATCAAGGTCTGAACTCCAGCTTGACACCCATTCCGCTGAGTAGTACTGGGTAACTCGTGAGACTGTTCTTTTTCTGTTTTAGTTTTTAGATTTTTTAGACTTTTGTCCTCAGATTAGTGTTACACGAATCACCTTTAACCTGAAATAAATGAATGCTAGCACGTCCCATTTTAATTGATTAACAAGTGCAGTTCATAGATCTATATCTAGGTGTTCATCTAGTTATTTTTTTTACGGTCAAAGCACCTACAAAATATGGTCAGTTAATATTTAGGAGAGTGGGATTACGTGATTGTCTTGGTGGCCAGTAGGCAGTAGCTATGTAGGTTCAAGCTGAATGTTATTTTTCATTCTATTTCTTTCTTGGTTTTTTGTTGTCTTTCTATCCACCACCCTAACGATCCATTCTCTAGATTTCATTCTCTTTCATTATGTTGGATTTAGGAAATAATGGTCAGGTGCATTACAGGTACAAGGAACACCATTTGTACAATTAGAGGTTGCAACAAGAAAGTTCTGGTTACATCTCAATTGCAAATAAAGAGGTACCATTCCTACTGTTATCAAAGAAGACTTCTGTTTTTTTATTATTTACTTCCTGCTAACCGTTTAACTATGATGCATCTGAATGTAAATTCTAGAAACAAAACTGTTACTATTAGGCACAAGAAAGGCTTGACATCGTCTAGCTCAGGTCCCATGTTGGTTCATGTCTTAAACAAGGCAATCACCAGGCCTCTTGTGTGACAATAAGTTGATAGTCATTCTGATTATTTGCTTCAGCATGTAGAATTTGTAATCGGGCATATGCATCATTTCCTCCTAATCTAGACTTCAGTCACCTTGACCATACCAATGTGCTGGCGCAGCTCCTGGAGTCGCACTCGCCCAAGTGACTTGGTCATGATGTCTGAGAGCTGTGCCTCAGTCCGGATGAACTGAATGTCGATGTCGCCATTCTCCACACATTGACGAATGAAGTGATAGCGAATCTGGATGTGCTTGCTTCGGTCGTGAAAGACCGGGTTCTTGGCCAGCGCGATCGCTGACTTGTTGTCGACGCGCAGTTCAGTGATGCCGTCGCCGTGGCCAAGCAGCTCACCCAGCAGCCGCTTGAGCCAGATGCCCTGACACGCCGCTCCGGTGGCAGCGACGTACTCAGCCTCGCAGGTCGAGAGCACGACGATCTTCTGCTTGGTTGCTTGCCAGGAGATGGGACACTTGCCGTAGAAGAACAGCATCCCACTTGTGCTCTTCCTGTCGTCGACGTCGCCAGCCCAATCGGCATCGCTGTAGCCGACGAGCCGAGCTTCTTCTCCTTCCTGGCGTGCGTAGACGCACCCAAGAGTCTTGGTGCCAGCTACGTAGCGGAGCAGGTGCTTGACTGCGCTCCAGTGTTCGCCGGTGGGTGCCTCCATGAACTTGCTGAGGTAGTTCACCGCGAAGCATAGGTCGGGGCGTGTGTGCACCAAGTAGCGTAGGCCGCCGACGACGCTGCGGTAGAGAGTGGAATCCACTGCCTTACCGCTGCCCTTCTTGCTCAGCTTCAGCCGCGGCTCCATGGGCGTGGCCGCCGGGTTGCACTCGCCCATGCCCATGCGATCGAGCAGCTTCTGCGCATAAGCGGCCTGGCTCAGCTGGATGTGCCCTGGCGCCTGCTTTACCTCAATTCCCAGGTAGTAGGAGAGCAGACCCAAGTCACTCATTTTGAAGAGCTTGGCCATCTCCTCCTTGAAGGCCTTGATCTCCGTCGTGGCCGTGCCCGTGACGATGAGGTCGTCGACATACACGCCGAGGAGCAGCCGCTGGCCGTGCTTCTCCCTTGTGTACACGGCGTGCTCTGACGGACACTTGACGAAGCCGAGCGAGGCGAGGCTGTGATCCAGCTTCGCGTTCCAAGCGCGTGGAGCCTGTCGCAGCCCGTACAGCGCCTTGTTCAGGCGAAGCACCTTGCCTTCCTGTCCGTGTCGAACGAACCCGGGCGGCTGTGTCACGTACACCTCCTCCTTGATCTCGCCGTTGAGAAAGGCAGATTTCACGTCGAGGTGGTGCACTTCCCACTTCTGCTGTGCAGCGACAGCGAGAAGGAGGCGGACGGAGTCGAGACGAGCGACGGGCGCGAAAACCTCGTCGAAATCGATCCCTTCCTTCTGGACGTAGCCCTTTGCCACGATCCGGGCCTTGTGCTTCAGGATCTGGCCATGCTCGTTCTTCTTGACCTTGTACACCCACTTGAGCCCAATTGGGCGGTGGCCTCTTGGAAGATCAACGAGCGCCCACGTCTCGTTCTCCTCGACGGAGGTGAGCTCCTCTGCCATGGCCTTGGTCCAGCACTCCTCCTTCAGCGCCTCAGCTACGCACGACGGCTCCTCCGGCGTGGTGAGCAGGAGGCGCTCGGCGAGTCCAGGGGCTACGAGCCCTGGTCCCAGCAGATCAGTGACGCGGCGATAACTGTGCGGCTCGCCACCGTCCGCTGCGTCGAGGAGCTCCGGATCAGCTACCAGGGGAGGCGTGGCGAGCTCAACGGGGTGCTCGTGTGCCTCTTGAGCTTGTGGAGGCGTGGCCGGAGTTCCTGGGTCCTCCCAGTTGTAGGGGTGCTCGCCTCCGCGGTGCTCCTCCGAAGCGTGCGCCGGCTCCGGCGGCGCAGATGGCAGCGACTCCGTGGTGACCACGTACTCCACCACGAAGTCCTGCGACGTGCTTGGCGTGCCGTCCTTCTCCTCCCACCTCCAGCTCGCCAGCTCGTCGAAGACGGCGTCGCGTGTCACATGCACGCGTCGAGTGGTGGGATCGTACACCCTGTACGCCTTTGATCCAGGCTCGTAGCCGATGAACACCATCGGCGTGCTGCGATCGTCCAGCTTGCGAAGGAGTGGGCGAGCGTTCTTGACATGCGCGACGCAGCCGAAAACGCGGAGGTGCTCGACGGAGGGCTTCGTCCCGTGCCAAGCCTCGTACGGGGTCATCCCGTCTACTGAGCGGGTGAAGGCGCGGTTCAGCACATACACCGCTGTGCTCACCGCCTCTCCCCAGAAGTAGTTGGGCATACCCTTGGCCTTCATCATGGATCTCGCCATGCCCACCACGGTTTGGTTGCGACGCTCCACCACGCCGTTCTGCTGGGGCGCGTATGGTGCCGTCAAGTGTCGCTTGACACCAGTGTCCGCGAAGTGGGCAGCGAGCGCCGCCGAGGTAAATTCTCCGCCGCGGTCCGTGCGCAGCGTCCGGAGCCTGCAGCGCCCCTCCGTCTGCGCTTCGGCTTGGAAGCGCTTGAGGGCAGTTGCTGCTTCGTCCTTCGTGGCCAACAACGTGAGCCACATGTAGCGGCTGTAATCGTCGACGAGGAGAAGGAAGTAGCGCCGCCCAGCTGGTGTGGGAGGGGAGATGGCTCCGCACAGGTCTGCGTGCACCAGTTCAAGTGGCTCCTCCGCCCTGAACTTTGCTTGCTGCGGGAAAGGTGTGCGCCGCTGCTTGCCGGCGAGACATGCCTGGCACAGCTCCCCTGTTGGCTCGACCGCTGGCAGCCCGCGCACCATGCCCTCGCGCCCCATCTTCTGCAAGGCATCGAGGTGGATGTGGCCGAAGCGCTCGTGCCACCGCCAAGACGCTGTGTCGTGGCGTGCGGCGAGGCAGGTGCCCACCACAGGACGCAGGGTCAGCTTGTACAGCCTGTTCGGCGCGCGCCGGACCTTGACGATGAGGTTGCCGCGCCTGTCGTGGATCGTGAGCGTCCCGTACCTGATCCGTCTGTCGCAGGCGAGCTCGTCCAGCTGGCCGAGGCTCACGACGCTGCTCCTGAGCCGCGGGATGTAGTAGACATCCGAGAAGACACGGTGCTCTCCTCCATCGATGGAGAAGGCAATTGTCCCGCGCCCCATGATCTGAACGACGGAGCCGTCCCCAAACTTGACGCTGCCGCGCACCGCCTCGTCCAGCTCCATGAAAGCTGAACGATCACCAGTCATGTGATTGGACGCTCCAGTGTCCAGGAACCACACGGGATCGGCGGCGCCGCCGTCGTTGCTTGGGACGACCTTGGCCTTCTCCTCGTTGAGGAAGACCAGCTCGCGCGCCGGTGCAGCGGGCGCGACATGGGCCGCTGGCGGCGCCTCCACCGCCAGTGCCATCGTGGCACTTGGCAGCACAGGGGCGGCAGGTGCTGGATCGAGCACCACTTCGGCCAGCAGCATGACGGGGTCGCCTTCGTCTTCCCCTTGGATCAGGTGTGCTTGCGCACCCTGGTCCCTCTTCTTCTTGCGACAATCGCGAGCCCAGTGGCCCTTCTTGCCGCAGTAACGACATTTGTCGTCCTTGGATGGGCCGCTGCGGGCTCCGTCCTTCCCACCACCTTGACGGTGGTCCTTGCGCTGCTGCTTCCCGCCGGAGCCACTGCCGGGTTGGCGTTCAGCAGCGCGTGCCCGCCACTCCTCCTCCGTGAGAAGTAGGCGGTCGCCAGCGTCGGCCTCTGGCTCGCCGCGTCCCTCGGACGCCGACAGCCGGCCGCTCAGCTCCTCGATCGTGAGCTCCTTCAGGTCAAGCAAGGTTTCGATCGAGCAAGCCATCTGAGCGTACCTTTTGGGGGCGACGCGCAGGATCTTGGACACGCCGTCCAGCTCGGAGGTGGTGTCGCCCAAGGACTGCAGCTCAGTAACGAGGCTGGAGACGCGGATGGAGAAGTCCTCGGCGTTCTCCCCGCTCCTGAACGCCAGGTTGTCGAAGTCCTTTCGGAGCTTCTGGCGGCGCGCCTCGCGGACGCGATCGACGCCGACGCGCATCGTCTTGATCGTGTCCCAGGCGACCTTGGCGTTGTCCTTTGCAGCGAGGAGCTGCACCATCTCCGATGGCACCGAGCTCAGGATGGCGCCGAGCGCCTGCCTCTCCTGCCGCTCCGGTGCGTCGTCCGCGTCGACAGCCTCCCACAGGCCCGCGGCCTGGAGCTTGACGCGCATCAGGATTGCCCACTCCGTGTAGTTGGTCTTGGTGAGTGTCGGCCAGTACGTGGAGCCGCCGCTGCCACCGTCCCGCACGATCATCTCCCGCACAACCACCTCGCCGCCACCGCTCCTCCTTCCCCTGCTTCGTCCACGGCTTTGCGAGCGCGTGCGAAGAGGGCTCCTGGCTGCTGCGGCGCTTGCAGCCGCTGCATCTGCCGGCGCTTGAGGTGCCGGCGGCGGAGTCCCAACCATGGGGTTAGGCTCTGATACCACTTGTGGCCCTAATCTCCTACTCGATCAACGCAAGAACACAAACGAGCAGAGACAAGAGTTGTTGCCGCGTACAACGTACGGCTTTTCTGGTTTTGCTTCTTCCTTTTATTCTGAAGTACAAACTCAACAACGCGAGCTAAAACCCCGCTCCACGATCCTACTAAATCGTGCCATCCCACGACTTGATCGTGCTGTTGAGGGTAGAGACCACTACCTGACGTTGGAACCGGTCAGCTAACAAACTCCTGCCATCCCAAGACTTGGTCACCGACGGCTAAGACCCAAACGTCGCTAACTGACGCTAACTGAACTAACTGAAACTACTGACAGAGACACTATGCTTATTGACACCTAAAAACTGAGGAAAGGCTAGATTACCCAACATCATTTTGATGCAGAGGTTGGGGCAACCCATTCCGAAAAGAAAAAAAAATGTAAAACTTCTAAAGTAAGACCATCATCCAGATTTACTGAGCTAGGTTAGGGACCTGTTGTGAGGTTAGAGTAGGCAGAAAATTCAGACTAGTAGCTGGACATTGACCTGGTTAGTTACCCTGGTTGAAACATAGGCCACTGGGGAGTAGCAGGTGATCCATGGAATGGCACTTGAATGCACAGCTACTAGTTCTCACTGTACATACATATATCAATTCATCACCTCGATGAACTATTGCATCATCCATCAGGAGATGGATTGTGTCCTTGTTGAGTTCTTCCAAAGTTGTGGTTAGCATTCAGCACCTGATCTGCATTGGCCTGAAGGACCTGGTGAGGGCCTTGATTTCCGGGTGGTCCTGGTTTTAGGGGACCTTGGTTAGGCGGCTTCTTCAGATCGTGGTAAGTTTGATCTTCAGCTAAGTTTTAACTTTGCATTTCTTCCAGCGAATTCATCAATTTATTCAGTCAACATTTCGAAAGGGGGAAACAGATCAATTCCTACAGTTAGATTGTTAGTTGTTCAGTAGAACTTTCAGTGCTAAATGATGATATGCAAGGGTTGAAGCATGCACTAGTCGTTTAGCTTTTTTCTCTTATTTGAGGATACGTCTGATTATCTAAAACTGAACAAACACTTCTTGTGCAGCTTGCCAGCTTCTACCTCCTCCTCATCTGCTGCTGCTGCCTGCTCATTGTACCAGGAAGATGCAATTGGTCAGAGAAGTCCTTGTGGATGCTCATTATACCAGGAACACTCTCTGGCAATGCAATCACCCAGTTCACTGAGATTTGGACTTGCTGGAACATATTCAGCCGAACACTGATGTCCCTGACTTGGTGACTTAGAAGTGGACGGATGATGGATCCTTAGAGCATCTCCAACAGACGCTACAAAAGGCGCGCGTGGCAAAAAAAAAAACGCATGTTCAGCGCGCGGGCGTCCGCGCGAAGCTCCAGCGGACGCGGAAAAAAGGCGCACGCGCTAAAAACTTTGCCGCGCCCGCGCGTTTGAAGTTGCCGCGTGGGCTGCTGCGCGCGATAAACGTGACACGCGTGAACGCGCCAACCGTGTGAACATTCCGCGTGTCGCTCCGCCTCTCTCTCTCCACCGCTCTCACTTTATTTTTGTTTGAAAAATAATGAAATGATTTTAATTTTTTTCCTAGTAATCTTGACACTGTTGTTTCTCGAGGAAATTGAAAACAAAACTACTAGTATAGGGACACGGTAGTATTATGGAAAATACATTTTAAAACCATTTCAAAATGTTTAAAAAAATCAAAATAAAATCCTGAGTGTACATCATATTAGCTCCCAAAAGTTCTGCCGGAAAAACATTTTTTGAGGCCTATGTAAGAAGATTTTTTTTTTAAAATCTCATGTGAGCTATTTTGAAGCACCGAAATTTGTCTTTTTTTTTTTTAGTTTCTTTTGGTTGCATCTACATCTACAAGCTAAAATAGATTTCCCCTGGTATCCGATCATGCTGCCACTAAGTAGTTGCTAAAATAGATTTCCCCTGGTATACAATCATGCTGCCACTGAGAGCACCTTCAGCCGTTGGCGTTTCCCACGGCAAAATCCGAGGTGAAGTATCGCTGGATTGGACGAAAGTTTGGCGTGGGGAGCGCCGAACTTCCAGCCGTTTCCCAGCTAGACGCTCGACGATCGGCGTATTTGGCTTTATTTTCACAACTAAACTCACAGTTCGACGTATTTGACAAATTTTGGCATATTTTCACAAATAAACGTTACAGTTTAACAAAGCAAGCAAATGATTTAATAAGTTCGCGTGTTTTCTCGCTGACAGAGCGGGCTCGTCTTCGCTTTTCGCTCGTCGGACTTCCCGAGCGCACCCCGGGAGGCCGGGGATGGCATGGGCTCTCCAGATAGATTTATGTCCTTTTCCGGAGGAAAACGAGAAACTAGGACGCGGCTGGACCGAATAACACCGTCCGGATAAAAAAAAAAGAGGTGCCGAAAGCCTCGTCGGGGAAACGGCTGGAGGTTCTGTAGAGTAGGCAACGTATCCATGGAAAAAACATCCATGCTTATGGGAAGCACCCACGACATTCTAAAATATATATAGGAATTTAAAAGAAGGGCAAAAAAATCCGAATTCTTTTGAGAACCAAAGGTTTTTAAGTATTGTACTCGTATAAAGATGTTTTGACTTGAAATGATTTTCATAGTATCATAGCTAAAAAGACAAAATCGAACAATACCACGCGAATCATTTCGAGCCCAAACATTTTTATACAAGTATAATACTTGATCATCTTTTGTTTTCAGGAGGATTCAGAATTTTTCTCAATATTTGAAATTACCATGAATTTTGGAGTTTATCACTTGCCGGTGCTATAGCAGAGCTCAAGTGCACGGAATTTATCATAGATGAAAATGTGCAGTGACGAGATCAAATGCCAACATTTCTGCTTCAATGGCACCGGCAATTTTGGAGTTTATCACATGGGAGCAAAATGACACATCAAAGTGACGAGATCATCTTTTGTTTCCAGGAGGATTCATAATTTTTCTCAATATTTGAAATTACCAAGAATTCCAGGAGAACCCAGATGATGCTGAAATGCCAACATTTCTACGCACCTTGGAGCGTCTCCTTTCCCCATCTACAGTAGAGGAAGGCGACTTTTGGAACCCTCGGCTCGCACCACCACTTCGCCGTCAATCCGCTCGATCCCCCGCCCTCCGACGGCCGCTCCGGCGGCGGGAGGACGGGGAATCGACGGATCTGTGCATATGTGTTTAGTAGGTGTGTGTTGGGACTCAGCCGGTGGCGTCATGGCGGAGGAGGCATGGCCGGCGGTGTTTTTGCAGGTGGCAGCCATTCCCCTCAACGGTGGTGTTCCGTGGAGCTCCAGCGTCGACCTGCTGCCTACGGCGAGTCTGTGGCTCTGCGGAGCTGCTCGGCTCGTTTCCCCCTTCGCCGGTGTCCGTGAGACGGCGGATCTGGCTCAGAAACGACCGATGGATGTAGATGTGCAGCGGCGCGACGATGACGGCGACTTCAGGTGTAGATCCTGTGGGATCGGTGATCAGCGACTTCCGCTGGCTTGAGGGTCTCCGGATCCAAGGCTTCAAGCGGAGCTCGAGCGGCGCGCCACCGACAACACTCGTCGTCTCCGGCGTGGTCAAGTTGCATAAGGGCTGGGCTGTAACTTTGTTTCTTATGTGGGCCTTTGTGTAATTGTCGTTGTACTTCTGTTGTACTTCTGTTTCTGTCAACGCAAAAAAAAATGCCAACATTTCTGCTTCAGTGGCACCGGCAAGTGGTATTGTTCCAAGAATTTCAGGAGGAGGTTATCACTTGCCGGTGCGATCATGCATATGTTCTATGATGTGTCATTTTGTTCCCATGATAGAAAAGCTTCAGATTTCCAAGTCTCAGGTCTATAGCAGAGCTGGGTGTTTTATTGATGTGCCTCTTTGCATCCGTCATACCCTTGCGAAGACTTACCTCTAGTGGATCTCGTTCTTGCTCCTCCCCCCAAATCTTCTCATCGGCCCCTCTTCCCCATGTCGCTGACGGCCATGGTAGACGGTGATGGGTGGGTGGGGGGTTTGGCTTTTTTTCTCGTAGCTGGTAGTTTTTTCTTCCCCATGGCCAATAAATCAGCGTATGGATCTGGCTCCTCCTCTGGTTTCTCCTTCCCTTCTCTCCCTCAGGACCAATCAACTTGAATGCCACGTGGTTTTAATTGCCCCGAGCGCAGAGATGTGTGTGACCATGTGGCCTCAACCTCTTGTTAGATTGTTTGCTTCCGAGAAACCAAGCTCTACCTGGTTGACTCCTTCACTAGGGGTCACCTGGGAGGGTGATGGCTGTGAAATACGCCACTTTTTCTCGCGTTTAAACCCTTAGCCAAGTCAAGAAATTGACTAAGTTTACCTCTCAATTTGTTACTAATGACTAATTATTATAAAGATGTGTAATCTCTCCTATCTTTGAATGATGTGCAGGAAATCACGTCATAATGACAAATGTACGTGCAATTACCGAAGAAAATCGCGTCACAAGTGCAGCAAAGTTGACCAGGCTTGAAGAGGCGGTTCCAAAAGGTTTAAAGGACATCGGTACGAGCAAGCCCCGCTCGTACCGTCCGCCCGTACGGCCTGGCGCAACATTCGAGGTCAAACCCTATAAATTTTGTGAAGGACCCGACAACAAAAAGGAGAGCCATTCGTTGCCAAATAGATCCACCATTCATCAGATCCATCTACACCACACCGAAGGAGATCCACCACCATAGTTCGTCCATTCCATCTCCAATCTCCTCCATAGCCATAGCCATCACCATTGTAATAGAGATCTCCTTGAGAATTGATGACCATTGTAAGAATATTGTGATTTCAATCCAAGTATTTGCCACAATGATTTCTATCTTTGATATTGATCTTGGTATTATGTGTGAGTAGTCCTCACGGGCTGCCGGTTGGGGTGAATCCTCGTAGCGTTTATGTGCATCTAATCTTATAATATGTGTAAGGATTGAATAGGATTTTTGCAATCTTGTATCCTTGTCTCTTTGCCTCGATTCGATGATCTGCATGTACCCATGTCTATCGGATCGATCAAGGGAATAGGTGGGATGAGTGGAGAACGGCGTGCTACCGCGAAACTTCAATGACAGAAAGGGTAAAGTAACGGTACATGTTTAGTGATTTATTCGGTATCAACAACAGAATCATCTAGCTTAATGATTTGGTCTGTATTCATTTACTTAATAAATGTTGTTACTCGCGGATATGGGAACAGTGGTTGGACCAAGAGGCTCTTATCACCTCTGCCTTTAGGGGAAAGAGTATTTACGGATGTGCTGCTCACAAATCTCTTATCTCTATTTATTTACTACTCATTTGCACTTCATTTCTATATGTATGCATAGCTGCAGGAGAAACCTTAACCCTGGCCTATTTCCACCATTGAACACAACCCCTTTAAGAGTAAACTAGATAGGTACGGTAAACATAAAATCAAATTGACTAGCAAGTCTTGTAGATGTTTCCTTTACACCATTTTAGCAGTGCTTCCCAAGGTTCGATTAAACCTAGGTCTTCTAGGGAAAAAGCTTATCATACTACAATCCATAATCCGGATCGAAGGTATCATAGGGCATAGACTAAGACAATTTTCCCAAAGACCAGCCGTTGGCACATGGGGGGAATCTTGATGCTTTGGGATGAATCCAAGGTGCAAGCCACAAATGTTTCCCAAGGCACCTTCTCCCTTTTGGCTGACATAGCTGTAATCAACACAAACATCTCTTTCAAGATTACCACGGTTTATGGGCCATCCTGGGTAACTTAAAGGGTGCTTTCTTTGTGGAAATTGTCACCTCAAAACCACCGCCTGAAAAGAGATGGCTTGCCACCGTCGACTTCAACGGAATTCATTGAGTTAGGGATAAAACCCAAAAAAAACGCCAACCGAAGTTAGATTGTTAGATTCCGAAATGCCCTCAACACCGTGACCTCAAAGAAATACATCTCCAAAGCCAGAAGTTCACATGGAGTAATGAACAACAAGGTCCAATTTTGAGCAAGCTTGACATTTTCTTTTGTAATGAAGATTGGGACGCAACCCTATCCAAACACATACTTAATTCCCTCTCTTCGTCTTTGACCTCTCCTTCTGGTAAATGATGAGGGCCCCAAGAGGTTAAAGTCTTTTCGCTTCGATTTTTTGGGATCAAAATGTCGGGCTTCAAGGATGTCGTTGATAATGCTTGGAATAGTGAGTTCTCCCATGTCAATCCTTGCCATCTCCTTTTCCACAAGATCAAGCAGACGGGTCAAAGCCTAAGACGTTGGAGAAAATATCTTTTCTCGAAGACCAAAGTGGAGATCCATATGGCCCTCGAAGTCCCCTAAGATTGGATGTCGCCCAAGAAAATAGAGCACTTAGCAATGAGAAAGATATCTTTGAGATAGACTAAAGAGACGAATCATTGGCTTTGCGGCACTTGAGAGAACTAGGAAAAGGCAAGCATCAAGAGTCACAAACTTGAAGGGGGCGATGCAAACACAAGGTACTTCCATCTCTGTGTCAATGCAAGGAGACGGAAAAATCATATCCATCATCTAAAGTTCAACAATGGTTAGGTCACAGAACATTCCCAGAAGAAAAGCATTGTCCATGCTCACTTAAGTAAGATAATGAAAAAATTCCCCCTCGATCTACCAACTTAAATTAGTCAAACAATCCTGCCCCCAATGTGATCTTGCAGACCTTGATGCTCCTTTTATGGAGGAGTAAGTTAGGTATGCAATAGATTATACCTCTAGTGATAAAGCATCAGGTCGGACGGCTTCTCGGGTGATTTTTTCATAGCTTGTTGGGACACCATCAAGGTGATGTCATGGAGGTCATCAATCAATTCTCAATCTGGCTCAATTTCGACATGCTATCATTCCTAAGAAAGATGGAGCAAAAGAGGTGACCGGTTTCCGCCCCATTAGGCTCATCCACGCTATTGCAAAGCTACTATCGAAGATGATGAACCTCCGCCTAGCTCCCCGCATGAACAAGCTTGTATCCAATGCCCAAAGAGCTTTATAAAGAAAATAAGCATTCATGACAACTTCTTATACGTTAAAACTTGCAAGGAAGCTCCATAAGTCAAAATCGGCCATGCTCCTCTTCAATCTTGACATCAAAAAGGCATTTTGATCGGTGATATGGGATTATTTGATGGACATTCTACAACACTTGGGTTTCCCTAGCAAATTATGGGATTGGATTTTGGCACTTCTTACCACTTCCTCTACAAGAGTGCTCCTAAATGGCGTCCCCGGTGATCCTATCAAGTATGGACGAGGCCTACAATAAAGAGACCCTTTGTTACCACTAATATTTCTCTCTTAGCCATTGATCCACTACACCACATTATTCGCAAAGGAACCGATCCAGGGCACCTTCAAAAACTCCATGGAAGAGCAACCATGCATGGTTCACACCCCCTTCTACACCGATGATGCCACTAATTTTGTGAAACCAATGAAAATGACATCGACTTCCTCACTTACACTTTTAAAAATTTGGAGATGTCACCAGGCTTGTTACTAATTTACAGATGGGCCAAGTGGCTACCATTAGGTGCGAGTGGCTTGACCTTGACGACATCCTACAAGCTTTCTCGGCCGCCCACACCTATTTTCACATGAAATATCTTGGGCTTCCATTGTCGGTCACTCGCCGTAGAAGGAAGCACTTCCAACATTTGGAGGATAAGGTTTCCTCCGAACTCATCCCTTGGATTGTGAAGAATTTCACTCTGGCCATCCAATCCACTCTTGTAAAGTCTGTGCTCATGAGTATCACCATCTACTTCATAACCGCGCTTGCGATTCCAATGGAGGTGCTTATGAAGATTGATAGCATTTGAAGGGCTTTCCTTTGGGAAGGTTGTGACAAGGTATCCAATGGAAAGTGGAAGGTTAATTGGGAGATGGTTTTCCAAGACTAAAAAACATGGTGGTCTCGGAATTCTTAACCACAGAAAGTTTTCTTAGTCCCTCCGCTTGAGGAAGATTTGGAAGGAGTGGAATGATGACCCCATGCCGGTGGGTCTTTGGAGTTCTTGCAACAATCATGATCACAACCTTTTTTCGGCGGCTACAAAGGTCTCTATTGTAAATGGAGAAAATTCTCACTTTTGTGAGGCATCTTGGCTTGATGGCACGAGGCCCAAAATATTGCTCCTCTAATATATAACATATGAAGGAAGATAAAAGTTTCTGTGAGAATCTATGGACAATGACCTATGGGTCACACAAATTAATACTCAGCGTGGACTTTCTTTCAATCATATTTGCAATTTGCAAAGCTTTGGGAGATGCTTAATAATCATCACAAATATTTCTACGACAACAACGATGAGATCAAATGGAAGCTCTCAAATGATGGGTGCTACTTGGCAAAGACGGGAACCTTGGCAAAATTTTGTGGGGCTCGACCTCTCCCGTCCTTATTTGGTTTGGAAACCTTGGGTGCCGCCAAATGAAAAATCTTTGCATGGTTGGTTCTTAAAAACCGCGTATGGATGGCTGATAGGCTTGAAAAAAAGGGATGGAAAAAATTGTTGTATTTGCAAGCTTTGCAATCAAGTGCAATAATCGATAAACCATATCGCAAATGTCATTTCACTACTAGGGTGTGGAGCTCAATTAAGGATTCACTTGCCTATATGATGTTGACCCAAGGGAGTCACACACTATGCATAATGTCAAACAATAGTGCATTATTGGATGGGTGCATAGGAGCGGACTCTCTAGAGGTAGTGGCGAAGGTGAAAGTCCTCTCCTACTCCGAGAGAGGGCAGATCCTGCTACTCCAAGGTCTCTAGAGAGGGGGAAATCAAACCCACCGTCATCACCACTCCTCCTTGGAGTAGGGGGAGACATCTCCATCAACATATGCATCAACCTCAACATCAACACCAACTCCATCTCCAAGATCCACCTCGTCCCCCTCATAGTTTATGGTAGATTGAACCCTGGATATTGTCTAAGTGCTATTTGCATGATTATGATTGACAACTTGTCTTTATTTGGTGGTGAATTTAGATATTCAGATTGTGTTGTACTCCATATGCCACTGATCCATATCATGTTTCATCGTTGTGAGTAGTTACCCATGTTCCTGGGGTCATAGGATGAATGAGCTGTGATTTCCATATAGTATGCAATGAGTATTTGGTCAAGTTTTTATATTTTATGTGCATCTATGATGGTAATGTGCGAACGTCGACTGCATATTACTTCACCTTTATGGGATCATAGGGCTGCACCTTAGTGTCATGAAGGGGGTAGGGACGGAATGACAGAAACCATTTTTCCATTCTTTTAGTTGCAATAGGGGGATTTATATCAGGAACGTTAGAACTAACTGCTATGGTTGGACATTTATATCTTAATGGTTCCTTATTTTGCTCATGAAAATGGCCTTGGGACCAACCATAAGGGGTGCACTTGCTCATGTGTATGTTGCACCTAATTTAGGCTCCTTCCAACAAGACAAATATTTACCATGTTGTTTAGAAATCTTTATGCTAAGTAAATCCATGCTGCCTCAGGACACATTTGTTTTATATAAGTACACACACTTGAGCTTGTCCACTTGTTGCGTAGAGGATTGGGCTTTCTCTGAAAAGAGCATTTACTTTACTATAATTTACTTTTCTTGCAAACCATACACCCAAAATACAAAACCACTTCATCTTTTAATGTTTTACTGGTTAAACTTGCTACTAAATACCTTCAACTCCTCATGGATTCGATAACCATTTCTTATTAAAAGTTACTATAATTAATCTCCTGCACTTGGGAGACATCATCTACTTGTTCCATCCATAAATGAGCATATATAATCACCGCTAGGGTAAGATGCAATGACATATTCTGCATGGAACATACATTGAAATTCAAAGTGTCTACCATATTGTTTAGAGCAACAATTTTATCATAGTATTCAAGCAACTCACTAGCAATAGACTTTAATTTTTTCATGAAACATTAGAGTCTTATCCCTTCTTTTAACTCTATATGTTTCTTAGCAATCTCAGCAACATTCAGGTACATAAACAATGTGTTATTTATATTCATACTTGTTGTAATATCCCAGAACATAGGGCAAACAAGGGGTAGATTTAGAAATGGGATGTGCATTTCATCGCAAAATGGGGAAATTCTTCGCGCTTAACTACATAAAACCTAAGAGGGCTCGAGGTTTCTCTCACGTTGCTATTAAGGTTAGAGCAAGGTGAGTGCTATAAACTTCGACATGACCTCTTCTGAAACTTAGGGTTTTAGAGGGGAATTTGATTTGGCATTTCAAATTTGAATTCAAACAATAGAAGTATCTAAGTAATCAATATATAAATGAATTATGAATTCATAATTCAAAACCACATCAAACTTACATAAAGTAATTCATAAATGAATTTCAAATTATAATAAAACTCTTAAGGAAAATCTTGAGCTTTATTGATCATACACACACATATACATTGTATTTACAATATCTTTTATATACAAGAATTGGCAACATAATAAAGAAAATAAAAGAAGATTACAAATATTGATCTATAACTACAAATCCTAAACTACAAGTCTTGATCTTGTAGTCCCTGGATACATTGAAGTCTTGAACCTGCAAATACAAAGAAACAAACCAGAATGGTGATAATACAAGTGGCCATGCCACTAGTCAGTGTCCAAAACCATGCCAAAGAGAGATAGACAAACAGCCAGACCATGGTGGAGCAATGATGGGCTCAAGTTTCCACCTCAAGCACACACACAACTCACAAGGTACACCGCATGCTCAACAACTAGGCACCATGGCCTAGTAATCAACATTGCACCGGCCTGTGTGTCAAGGCAGGGTAATAGCACAAGCCACTGCAAATAGGCAGAGACAGCTGGTGAGGCCACTAGTAGGAAAAGCCTCATCAGTGGCACACCAAAAAATGATTCTGTGGCGCATGGGCGGTGCGCCACAGAATTCTCGCCACAAAAATAAGGTTTCCGTGGCGCACCGTCCCATGCGCCACAGAAAGTCTTATTTCTGTGGCGCACCACCGTCGGTGCGCCACATGGTGCGCCACAGAATTTTTTTTTTTTGAAATTCAAAAAAAATGGTGGCCAGATCTAGATCTAGATCTGGGGCCGCCGATTTTTAAATTTTTTTTTGATATTTCGCTGGAAGGTAGCCGGAGGTGGGTGGACGACCGGAGGAGGAGGAGGAGGTGGTAGTGGTGGTGGTGGTGGTGGTGGAGGAGGTTGTGGTGGAGGTGGTGGTGGAGGTGGTGGTGATGGAGGAGGTGGTGGTGGAGGAGGTGGTGGAGGAAGAGGAGGTGGTGGTGGAGGAGGAGAAGGTGGTCGTCGCCGGAGTAGGTCGCCAGAGTAGGTCACCGGAGTAGGAGGAGGAGGAGGCCAGCCGGAGGAGGAGGAGAACGTGGTCATCATCGCCGGAGTAGGTCGCCGAAGTAGGAGGAGGAGGAGGAGGCCGGCCGGAGGAGGTCGACGGAGTAGGAGGCCAGCCCCGGAGGAGGTGGTGGTGGTGGTGGAGGAGGAGGGGGCCGGCCGGAGGAGGTGGTGGTGGTGGAGGAGGAGGAGGCCGGCCGCCGGAGGTGGTGGTGGTGGTGGTGGTGGTGGAGGAGGAGGAGGAGGAGGAGGAGGAGGAGGAGAAGTGGAGGAGAAGTTTGCATCCAAGGAGGAGAAGTGAGGAGAACTGAGGAGAAGTGGAGGAGTAGTGAGGAGAAGTGGAGGAGAGGAGGGCGGCAGAAAATTCAAATTTTGGATGTTAATTTTGTGGCGCATGGGCACTTGGTGCGCCACAGATTTTTTTTCTCTTTTTTGTATTTTGCAGCAAAAAAACTTTATTTTGCAGTAACTTTTTTACTCTTTTTGAATTTGGCGATTCTAAAAATTGTCCAACCGGGCAAGCCCGGGTGAATTCGGATGTAGAATTTTCGTGGGATCATTTTGATATATTGTGCGTCTCTTTTCGAGTTCGTATGCAACCAAAAATCCATTTTGATGATTTTCCCACACAATTTTGCAAAAAAAAAGTCGAAATTTATGTTTGTTAATTTTCAGTGGTAAAAGATGACATCATACATGGGCATCTTGATGGAATTTATTTTTTGAAATTTCTATCTATTTCTTTCATTTTTTACAGAGGTAAAAAAGGCGATCCACGGGGGGGGGGGGGTGGAGTTGCGTGGGGAGCCCAAAAAACTTATGTGGCGCATGGAACTCATGTGCGGCACATAAATGTGTAGTTTCTGTGGCGCACCATCCCACGTGCGCCACGAAAGTTTTAATCGGTGGCGCACCGGGACCGGTGCGCCATCGAATGTCTTATTTACGTAGCGCACGTGGTCCTGTGCGCCACAGAAATAGTGAAACCAATGATTGGGGCTGGCCCCACCTCATTTCTGTTGCGCATGGATTGTTGGTGCGCCACAAAATTAAGCTATTTCTGTGGCGCACCAGCGGTGCGCCACAAAATAACTTTCTATGGCGCATTTTTAGTGGTGCGCCACAGAACTAAGCTCCACCTATAAGCGTTTTCCTACTAGTGGGCCATCCAAATCGACCAGATCAACATCAGCAAGCAGCAAAGAAGGAACAGTAGCAGTTCATAGTTGTTCTTGCTCAACAACACATCAAACTCTAGAAACCATCCATTTTCTCCAAACCAACCAAAGCCAAACCAACCAGAGACATGGTAACTTAAGCAAGACCATCCAGGAGCAAGGAGGAGAAGGGCAAGTAAATCAAAACCATCAAGCAAAGCTCAACAACAACCAAACATGACCATCTAGGAGCTAGAGCAAGGTATAACTTGTTCCTGGAGTGGATCCAGTGGATCCAATCCACCTCTTAGCATGCTCACACAGCATATGCATGAGCAGATGCTCATGACAGGGTAACATCACTTGGTTTGACCAAGAGTTGCTGGCAGAAAGAGAGCCAATAGATCTATATACCATCCAGAGCCTATTTATGTGCAAATATATGATTATAGATGCACAAATAGCAAACCAGTAGAGTAGTACATAGATACTAGAAGCTACAGAGACCACCTAGCTATTCCTAGCCAATTAAACCATCAATTAATATGTATTTTCTTCATAAACAAGTAACAGTGGCATTCATATGAATATGATACCCTATTGTGCAAGCTATAATGAGATTAGCCAACTGATATTGATCCAACAGTGAGAGCAACCCAAGCAGTAGCTAGAGCTACTGTGGTCACATCAACCACAATCCATCGAGCAGCCATAAGCCATAATTCATCACTATCCAGGATGGATTCATACCATTTGAATATTCCAATTGATATTGGAGATATTATTTAACACAAATCCATGCATATAATCAACACTGCATAAGGAGTTCATATACATATAATTAATCAATGCATAAATACAAGATAATTCATTGCTCAATAAGCAATAGCATCACAGTGAGGCAACCAGTAGGATAACCAAAGGCATCCTAGACATTGATTCATGATCAATGTGCTACGGAGGGAAACAGCAGGTCACCAGCACATGGTCAGCAGCTAGAGCAAGCTTAAACAATTACAGTAGCTTAGATAAGCATCCAAATCATCCAAGTATGGCACCAGTAACCTAGCCACTAGCATAGAGTGATCCAAATGGATCATTTGGATCCAGTACAGGCCACAGGAGAGCACCACAGGCACCACAAGCATCAGGTTGTTAGCCACTGCTAACAGCAAGGCAACCAGTAAGCAATGGAGCTAGCACAGGAGCATGAACAAGTAGAACTAGGCTAGCACAATAATCCAGTGGGATTAAACAAGCATGAGCATAGCATCAGTAGGCTGTAGGCCTAGACAAGCATGGGCATAGCAGCAGTAGGCTTAGGAGTGGCATCAGCACATCACAACATGCGCAACAGGAAGCAACAACACAAGCATCAGAAGAACCAGTAGCCCGAGCTCAGGTAGATGGAGGAGATGGAGTAGAGAAAGGAGAAGAAGCGGATACAGTAATACCTGGAGGCGTTCGTGGCGGCGTCCGTGGCGACATGGTGGCACAGACCAGCCACGGTGGCGCCAAACTGTGGCTAGGCCGGTGCCAGCCATGCGCCACTACCAGAGAGGGCGGTGAACAGCACCAGCAAGTCCAGGGAGCCGAGATCGACGGAGATCATCGATGAAATCGCGAACCCTAGGCACAGGAGAGCTTGCGCACGAGCAGGAGATGAGAGGAGCTTCAGATCGACGCGGATGGATAGATGCGTTGTCGTGCGCTGCGTCGACGTGACCGGTGGTGAGCTCTAGAACCGCCGGAGTCAGCCGAAGTGTGGCGGCGACGCCATCGCCATGGGAGTCGCCAGAGGATTAGGGTTAGGGTTCGTGCGAGTGAAAGAGAGGAGGGGAATGAGGCCGGTGGGCCAATCGACATGGGCCGGTCCGGTTCAACCAAGTGGGTTAACCTAGCAGGTGGGCCCAGGGGCAGTTTGGTATTTTCACAATTCAAATAACCCTTACACTTTGAAAAATTCCAAATAAACTATGAATAACTCCAAAAATTCAATAAAAATGGAATAATACATTAAAAATAATTCTCAACCAGAATAAATTAAGAAAAGAAATAAACAACACAAGTTCAAATTTTGGAAATTTTGAATTGAATTCTAAACTCGGAATTTGAGATTTGAAATTTTCCTTTGATATAAAAATCAAGGAAAAATTCCAAATGAATTTAAAATATTTGTTAAACAAATATTTTCAAAAGAAAATTCTATTATTCCAAATCTTTTCATTTAAGACCAATATTTTCCAAAAAGGAAATATTCCAATATTCCAAATCCTTTCTTTTGAAATAAATATTCCAAAAAGGGAAACTCTATTATTTTTAATTCTTTTATTTGAAATAAATATTTTCCAAAGGAAAATTATATTACTCTTAAATCTTTTCATTTTTAAGGAAAATCATATTAAAATAATATTTAAATATAATAAATTACTGCCTAAGGCATAAAGATTTAAATATACTAATCTTAATAATACTCCCGGGAAAGGGTTTCAACATGAAAATAAATCACTCATGCATGTATCATTTGGATTTTATAACATTGTCCTTATCGGGCAATGATGCTTCTTTTCAGAACCCGAGGTCCAGGTTCCATCCAAACCTTCGAACTGCACTATCTCGCAGTCTCCAGGTAAGTTCACTCTTGCTCATGCCATATTGATTAATTTCTATCAATTTACTCACAAAGCAATATACTTATCATTCCTGCACTGAAAATAAAATGTTTCTTTTCCAATTATGAATATGACTATGTGGTGGGCAATGGAACCATGGTATGTGTTCATGGTGGAGGTTCCATTGCAAGGGTTCTACTCATCTAGGACTAATTACTAATGATGTCTAGTGATTCTAGCGCCATACATTTCGCGTTAACCATGAGATCTATAATGGCTTTGGGGAAGTCAGCTGTATCTTTTTACTTCTGCATATCAACGGACTTGATAGAGCCTGGCTGGGTGTTGTGATAACACTGCAGTAGGTTGGGAAATCCTTTAAGATCCCCATCCTTGTGGATGAGAGCGCTCTACCGTCTATTTTGGATTGTCCGTAGTACATCGTGTGTAAAGCCGTATGATCAGGAGATGTCTACCACAGATGTGCGGATGGACAAAAGGGTGGGTATGCAGGGTCGTGGAGAATGCAGTGATTGGCTTGATTCTTATACTGGGCCTCACACCAAGGAAGTGTGGACGGGAAGGTACGCCCGGTTGGCAACAATGATAAGTTCTTTTATGGGAAAAGTAACGCACCTCTGCAGAGTGTATCAAATTGTGGCTTGTCACTCCCTGTTCTGGGAAGGGAACTACGAACGCGGCAGGAAAGGAACTCCGTGAAGTTCTGGTCAACCTGTGAAGACTGGCGGGCATAGTTTTCAAAATAAACCTTTTGAAGAAATGTTCGCAAAACATGCATTGACCTGAGATTTTCTAATCAATGGTCGTAGCTAGTGCATTAAACACCTTTTCTATTTTGAACTTATTGATCGAGTACCTATGTACTCACTTTCTTTCGAAACCCTTGCTAGACTATGATCATGAAGAGGAGGCAAATATCGGAGCACCGGAAGGCGACTACGAGGTGTTCTATGAAGAGTCGGACCTTTCCGGAGGAGTTGAAGGCGTGGACTATGGGATAGTCTACGGAGTTGACGACACAGAGGCAGAGGAGTAGAGTCTTACCCTAGACATCTCGGAGCCTAGTAGCGTAGTGGCTTACTTAAATAAGTTGCTAAGCTCGTTATGTCTATTAAGTTTGAGTTGTAATGATACTTAAGTAATATTGTAGGGTGTTCCCATCGGACCTGTGAGAATACCAACTTGTTAAGACCATGTTTGTAATATAATCTGGAGTGTTATGACCTGCAATGTTTCTGTTTTACCACTCTGAGGGATGTGATATTTGTGAAGAAGTCCCTTCATGAATGTCATATCAACGACTTGTATACTACAAAATGCAATGGCCGGGTCACCGCACTTGTGCTCATGATAGGAGTATATTTGATATTTTCCATTTTCGATTTTCTTAAGTTTGAGTTTTATATGTTAAAAGAAGGGATATCGATGAGTATGTTTGCCACAGGATCAATGTAGGGTGGATGAAGTGGAGGCAGGCATCTGGTATCCTATGTGACAAGAAGGTTCCACAAAAGCTAAAAGGTAAGTTCTATAGGACGGCTGTTAGACCGGCGATGCTTTATGGGGCAGAATGTTGGCCCACTAAAAGACAACATATCCAACAAATGAGTGTCGCGGAGATGTGCATGCTGCATTGGATGCGCGGCCATACAAGAAAGGACCGGATTAGGAATGAGGTAATTCATGATATGCTAGGAGTGGCACCGATTGATGATAAGCTAGTCCAACACCGACTAAGGTGGTTTGGGCATATCCAGCGGAGGCCTCCATAAGCTCCCGTTAACAGTGGCACTCTAAAGAGTATGGAGGAGACAAGAAAGGTAGAGGACGACCAAAGTTGACGTGGGTGGAGGCGATAAAAAGAGACCTGAGGGATTGGAATGTACCTAAAGTCTTGGCTCTTGATAGGACTGCATGGAGATCAGTGATCCATGTGCTGGAACCTTAGTCACTCGCTTCTTTTCTCTTTCCTTTTTCCCCTTCTTTCTTCTTTTTTTTCTTTTTTCTTTTTTCTTTTTCTTTATGTCTCCTTGTTTTGGTTCTCTTTTTTGTTGGGTTTCATATCTAGCCTACCCCAACTTGCTTGGGAAAAAGGCTTTGATGTTGTTGTTGTTGTTGTTGAGTTTTATATGTTAGTTGTTGAAACTAAACTAGCAATGCAAACAAGAATAGAAGTCTAGTTCTACGCTCCTCGGCGACGATGCTAGAAAAGTGATTGATAATCCCCAAGTGCAGGCAATCACCGTAGTACAATTCGATAAGTATTTGAGTGTTGAACCTATGAAGAGATGAAGGTAAACTATCTATTCTCTAAAGCCTTATAACCCACTTACATGTCATTTGGTGCAAAGCAATGAACTAGAGTGTGTAAGGTACTTTTACTTCTAACTAGAAAACTATAAGTGGTGAAAGTAAATAGAGAAAGAAAACTAGCTAGTGAAAGTAAAGTAAAATCGAGTAAACTGAAATCGAGTAACTCAAGGGAGTTAGTGTTCTGGCAAATTATTATTTCTTTCGTTTGGTTGTCACAATTAGTGAAGAACAAATCCTACATAGCCATACACATGAGTTCTTTAAGGTATGTGCATCCGCGTATCTCCCATCTACCTACACTTGGTGCTTTCAAACACCTCATGACATGGGTAAATGATGACCCACAAGTATAGGGGATCGCAACAGTCTTCGAGGGAAGTAAAACCAAATTTTTTTGATTCGACACAAGGGGAGCCAAAGATTATTTATAAGCTTTAACAGATGAGTTGTCAATTCAGCTGCACCTGGAAATAGACTTGCTCGCAATAGTTTATCAGTAGTATCACTTTTATAGTAGTAGCAGTAGTGAAGTAACAACAGTAATGAAATAAAAACAGCAGTAGCAATGATTGCAGTAGACAGAAGATTTGCAGGTAACAATGATAAAAGCATCCAAGTATTAAGTAACCATAGGCATGTGT
>NC_061510.1:200969305-201089898 GCF_022539505.1 Lolium rigidum | reverse complement strand
ACCTTCCACTTTATTCGTAATCATTGAGCTATGCTTGTATGTATTCCACTTTATTCTAATCATTGATCTTCCCCTTGGAGTCGTAAAAGTCATGGACTCAGTCCAGAAATAGGGCTATGAATGGGCGGACATGGCTGCCATCCTTGCAGGTTTCAATCAATTTCATTGGCATCTTCATCTGTTCTAATTCAAGATATCATCAACTAATCAATTACTCATTACTCATTACTTTTTGCCGCAGGCTTGGAAATCCTGCCCATCAATGTCATTCCTGTGTAAATGGAAACCGGAGCTTACATTTGAAGATTACCCTGTAAGTAGTACTAGGTATATAGCTATGTCCGTGAAACTTTATATATGATATTTACTTTCAATACGGTGCTTGATTATTAGTTTGATCGAACTATTTTTCGTAAAGTGTATGAGGCAAAGAACGGAATAACTGGATACTACGTCTGCACCTTCATGCGCATGGCCTGTCCTAAGTGCTGGACGTCGTATTCACACTCGTGTACGATAACAAAATTTCACAATTAATCTAATTAGTACCATCTATTGTATTGAGTTCCATTCAGTATTGATCTCCTTTTAAATATAGATGACACTTCCTCGCGGAACACTCTCATAACGGAGGATCAAATAAAAGCTTTTGATATAATACCCCATGATCAACCCTAGTAATAAACATGCCAATACTTGCTGCTTATGGACCCATTCTACTTAAGAACCAACTAGTCCATATTAATGAACTAAATGAATCCAATAGTAAACCCTAGAAACACATAGCTCCTATTTGTAATAGTTCTTATTATTTATTTAACATGTTCTTCAAAATTTATTCTTTTAAAGTAAATATCAAGCAAACCATAGAAACAAATAGTTCTTACTAGTAATACTTATTATTTCTTAAATAACATGTTCTTCAAAAGTTATTCTTTTGAAGTATAATATAAGTAATCATCAACCATGCACTGTAGAACTTGAAACCGACAACTAGTGTTTATTTATTATACAATCACTATTACTTTGTGTGTATGCTTGTTATGATACATTATATCACTTGTTTATGGTACTAAGATAACCAAACCCTAATAAGAACCTTGTTTATGGATCAACTCTAAAAGTGCAACACACCCTAAAGAAATCTTTACAACTCACCCAATCCTAAATCATCGGGGTTAGGTTACGCACAGGGCGATTGCATCTCATACTATGCATTATAGCATATTTGTCAGTTCTTTAAACATTGTCCTTACCGGACAATGATGGTATTTCATAATTTGGAGTTATCACGCATTGAAGCTTTTGCCTGCATAATCTTGCAATCAAGAAAGGCAAGTTCATCGCTTGCTCATGTCATTTGATTATTTTTATCAAACTATATGCAAAATACTATACTTATCACTCCTGCATTAAAAATCAAAATAATACTTTACAATTATGAATATGACTATGTGGTGGGCAATGGAACCATGGTATATGCTGTTGGTGGAGGTTCCATTGCAAGGGTACTACTCATCTAGGACTAATCACCAATGTCGTCTAGTGATTCTAGCGCCGTACATATCGCGTTAACCATAATATCTATAATGACTCTAGGGAAGTCAGCTGTATCTTTTTCCTTCAGCATATCAACGGACTTGATAGAGCATGGTTGGGTGTTGCGAGAACACTGTAGTAGGTTGGGAAATCCTTTAAAATCCCCACCCTTGTGGATGAGAGAGCTTTACCATCTAAGATGGATTGTCCGTAGCTCATCGTGGGTAAAGCCGTATGATCGGGAGAAATCTACCGGGGATGTGCGGATGGACAAAAGGGTGGGTATGCAGGGTCACGGAGAAGGCAATGATTGGCTTGGTTCTTATACTGGGTCTCACACCAAGAAAGTGTGGACGAGGCTCATGACTCGATTGGCAACAAGGATAAGTTCTCTTATGGGAAAAGTAACGCACCTCTGCAGAGTGTATTGAATTATGGTTGTCACTCCCTGTTCCGGGAAGGGAACTACGAACGCGGCAGGAAAGGAACTCCATAAAGTTCTGGTCAACCTGTGAAGACTGACGGGCATAGTTTTCAGAATAAAATAAACCTTTTGAAGAAACGTTTACGAAAACTTGCATTCACCTATGAATTTCTGGTATGTGGTTGTAACTAGTGCATGATACACCTATTTCCTATAATGAACTTGTTGAGTACACTCGTACTCATCCCTCTTTGAATTCCCTACTTAGTTATGTAGTCACCGAAGGAGAAACTACCATGAAACTCGAAGACAAATGAGTCAAATACAACAAGATGGAGAATCCAATCAATGAAGTCAATGGAGTCAACTTCTGCATCAGCTAGAGTGGAAACTTAGACTAGTAATAGGAGGGAACCTTTTCCCTAATCCTAGCACCTAAATAGCTAGAGTTCTATAGCAAGCCAAGTATCTCTAAAGCTAGAGTTAGCAATAAGTTAGACTACGAGTAGTTCTTTTGGAGCTTTATTTGAAGTTTTAACTCACTGTAAAGTAGTAGACTATGTTGATCTTCTGTAAGTTAGTGTATTCTTCTACATACATACCTTGGACTCACATATATTTCTGTTGTACCACTCTGAGGGATGTAATATGGGTTGAACGGTGTTTCACTTGTGTTATGTAAACGACTTGCGTACTATACCATGCAGTGGTATGCTGGGTCACCGCACACGTGCACCACCTTCCGCGCCTACGCCAGCGTGAGCGGCTAGACTTTCTTCGGCGCAAGCCTTGGCCACCGGAGACGCCGGTATTTATCAACCTCGGCGACGAGGATTAGGCGGCGATGGCACAAACCCTAGTTAGCTAGGATTTATTCTATATTTATATAAGTTTTTTTTATTTCTCATCTAGTGTAACTCACTTTTTATTAATATAAATTTTATTGGATAATTTAATTTGCGCCAGTGGCGTAACCTCGATCCAAATGGACAAATGATCCTTAGATGCCTATTTTATATCCACGACACGATACAAACGGATCAAAACAAATATTTTTGGTGCCCAAAATGAGTCGGGGTGGTTGAAGATGCTCTAGGAGAAAATAGTGAACGTGAATTCCAATTTGGGCCCAAATCTTTTTAGCACGAATACCCTAGTTCTTTTTTGCAGGTGTTCTAGTGTAGTCTAGTTTAGATGGCATTACTGAACTTTCTACGTGAGCTTGATTTTTCTATCTTCGTCTACTCTAAATACACATGTACTCCATTTTATTAATATAAATTTTATAGGATAATTTAATTTGCGCCAGTGGCGTAACCTCGATCCAAATGGACAAATGATCCTTAGATGCCTATTTTATATCCACGACACGATGCAAACGGATCAAAACAAATATTTTTGGTGCCCAAAATGAGTCGGGGCAGTTGAAGATGCTCTAGGAGAAAATAGTGAACGTGAATTCCAATTTGGGCCCAAATCTTTTTAGCACGAATACCCTAGTTCTTTTTTGCAGGTGTTCTAGTGTAGTCTAGTTTAGATGGCATTACTGAACTTTCTAATGTGAGCTTGATTTTTCTGTCTTCGTCTACTCTAAATACACATGTTGGGTACCATAAGGTTGTGATTAAATCAAAGTATGGAGGTCCGGAGAGTTGAACTCGAGAGCGAGTGTGCGAGCGAGGGACAAGCCTCCGAACCACCTCGCCGGCGGCCGGCCATCGGCGGTGCTGCTGGTGGGTGGGCTTGCCCTCGCCTTCTTCGTCGCTGTCCACTCCCCCCGCTCCCGGTGCGCGCTAGCTCCTCCATCCCGATCTTTCGTTTTCTCCACTGCTTCTCGTCCACCTTCCTGATTGTTGGTTGGGTTTCTTGCAGGATCCGGGATCAGGATGGACGCGGACGGCGATGAGGTCTTCTGCGCGCTCTCGAGCTTACTCCCAGTCCCGCTTACAGTGTTTCCGGGTAAAGTACAACCACAAATCGCCTCCCACCGAGCCCCTATACCGATGAACCACACCACACTTAGCCTGTAGGTGTTACAAACTCCTCACAACACAACCAGCCGTGAGTTAGGCCTTGATCACTTCTTGTAATTGAAGTCTATTCAAGGGACAGGACGGGATTATCCCGGTCTAGTTCATGATCCTGAAATATCCGCAATAGTTCATTTACCAAGCTGGTTTTGGATGGGATAATCCCAATATCTCCCACGAACCCCCTCATTTCTGTGGAAATTAAAAACACTCCACTATACTAGTGGATTGGGATGGAATACTATTTGAGGCCTTGAGGGGATTGGGTGAAAGGAAGGGTTGCACCAAATCCCCTCCAATCCCCGATCCCCTTGGGGATGAAATTACACCCCTAGTCAACAAATGGGAATTGCTTGGTTCCCTTGGCTAGCCTTGCCTGCATTTGCTAAGGCCAAAGCGAATTTAAAGAGTACTTGTTTCCTGAAAGTACGGAGCACATGACTAGTGTTAAACATGATACTTGCTCGTGGAGTATCTCTCCACAAAAACAAGGAAATTTGACTTACTCGTGCAAGGGTCATGAGCCTTGCTCGTGGAGGATTACTATCCAAGAGCCAAATTTTTTCTCCCAATTAAATAAGGCATCAAGGGAATGCTTTGTTTCCCCTTGGGGATGAAATTACACGTCTACTAAACAAGGCCTTTATGGGAATGTGTGGTTCTCTTGGCTAGCCTTGCCTACATTTGCTAAGGGCAAATAAAATTAAAATAGTGTGTGTGTACTTTTCCCCGAAAGTACACATCATATGACTAGTGGCAGGATGATTCTTGCTCGTGGAGGGTCTCTTGTGCAAGGGTCACGAGCTTTGCTTGTGGAGGATTACTATCCAAATGGCAACAAAATTCTCAATTAATGCTACTTAAGGGGCAAAGCAATTCTTGCTATTGGAGGAGAGCAAGTTTTGCTCTCCCTCAAAATCAAGGATTGCCTTGCTCATTTTAGCAAAGTGCATATTTTGCTCCTCAAAATAAATTTATTACTTGATGTCCAAAACCAAGGGTAAGCTACGGGTACGGTGGTGATCCTTGCTAGTGGGGAGAGCCATTTGGCTCTCCCTCAAAATCAAGGAAATCTTTGCTCATTTAAGATATTCAAAGGTCAAGGCAATCTTTGCTAGTGGAGAAGAGCAAATTTTGCTCTCCCTCACAAGCAAGGATTGCCTCAATTTCAAGGAAATCTTTGCTCATTTAAGCTATTCAAAGGGTAAGGCAATCTTTGCTATCGGAGGACAGCAAATTTTGTTCTCCCTCACAAGCAAGGGTTGCCTCCCTCATTTTACCAAAGAGCATACTTTGCTCCTCAAAATAAACTTTATGAATTTATCCAAATGCAAGGCTAAGTATAGGTAAGGTGATCCTTGCTACCGGGGGAGAGCCTCTCTCAAAACCAAGGAAATCTTTGATTATTTAAGATATGCAAAGGGCAAGACAATCTTTGCTAGTGGAGGAGAGCTCTCCCTCACAAGCAAGGATTGCCTTGCTCACTTTGCGCAACAAAGCTCTCCTTCAAAACCAAGTAAATCATTGCTTTCCCAAAAGCAAAGATACGGAAGGGGCAAAATGATGTTTGCTTGTTGTTGATCTAACTTCTCTTGTTGGAGTTACTTTGCTCCAAGTTTTAATCAGCATGTGTCTTATTTAGTTGGAGGGTGGGTGGGTAACTCTGCCTATGCTATGCATAGCTGGTCCCAAGCCCAGAAAAAAGAGGAGGGACCAACACTATCCAATTAAGGGAAGATGCGTGGCCTTTTTTATATTCTTTTATGCTCATTGTGTTTTTTAGAAGGTAAAAGGCCTAGGAATGACAAAACTCTAGACTAGAAGTGATTAGTAAAAGATAAATCACTTATGAGATGGAAAAATTATTCACTTGTTTATAGCTAGAATTCTCTCCCAGTGAGCTTCTGCTTCCATCATTCCCTTGTATTCTTTATGAGTACAGTTTGTCCCTGGGTGATAATCAAATGGAGATTGGGGTTTGATAAACAACCGCAGCTTGGTGAGCATTTGAGAGCTTCATTCGCAAATTGTAGTGGTGTTTAAAGAACAGTATTAGACGTTCCGAACTGTAAGAAAGGCTGGCTACCGCCTCTAGAGGCCACATCCCCCACCGCACCTGAGAGTCTGGGGTGAGCCCACCTCCATTCCTTGGTTTTATTGTTTACTGTTTCTTCCGTATTCACAATTAGAGGCTGGTGTGACTGAAATGGGGGATTGGTGCATAATACTTGGTTTACAGGATACCTATGTCATAGGGTGGTTGTGGGCATACTTGGATTATAGGTTTCAACTGTTATGGTCGGTATTGTATCACTTTAGCTGGCCGCAAGATCTTAGTATCTGCCGGACCTAATTAAAGTTGTCGAGGAGAAACTGGGAATTATATGTACAATTTTTTTATCTTGTCCGAGAGGGCTCTATTTGACCTACTACTTCTGTAGTTACTGTGTTTATGCATATTCATCTGCAATATGCATGTTTGATTACAATGACATTGGAGTTGCTGATGTTCTTGCATAGCAATTTGTATAGATGTATGCCAACATTTCCATTTGATCACCTACTTGTGCGCTGCTATGATGATGAGAACATTCATGTTTCTAGTAAAACAATTTGTTCTCAAGAAAGTAGTCTACTAGGATCCTCGCCGGCGACTACATACGTTATTTGGGTAATTGTCTCTTGAAGAATTAACTTACTGTTAGTAAGCTCTAACTTTAAGGGGGTTCTTACTTTATACATATCCGCATTTGTTTACAATAAACAATCAGTTGCTTCTTCATCTTACCAGCTTGGAGCAAAGTTGCTAGGGTTTTCCTTTTTCTTGAAAAGTATGTAATGCATGTAAGCTTTTTGAATGACCCCTGAGCTTTTGTTAAGTTCTGGTAACTCTTATGCAGTGTTATTCCATAATATTTTTGGGTGAGTATCGGTCCTGCCACTGTTTGCTTTCTTCTATATTTCGATGTTCTTGTGCTACTACACATCACATTACAAAGTAATATAAGTATATAGCAGGTAGATATGGTGTTTGCTGATTTTATTCAGGGAATGAGCAACATCACATTTGTTGAACTGGGAAATGTTTCAATAAAAATATTTTGCATGATGATGTAGCTGGTTCTAACCTTTGTACAAGGTCTTGACATTTTTTGTTGTAGATTGGGCATATGGCAGTAATTTTTTAGGGGTAAAAAAAAACTCTGGAAAACCTCCATGTGGTAGTATTTCTATGTACTGATGTTCCAAACATTCATTGACCTCTGGATTTCTTGCTTTTCAGGAGAGCGGTGAAGCTTACACTGTTGGAAAAACTCCATGTGGTGAAACCAACCACCTCAGTTGATGAAAGTGCTTTGTTTGCTTCGATGTTGTGCCTTGGTTTCTTTCATTACAATGTTATCGACTCATTCTAATTGAGCAGTTCTTGAGAGGCAGGTGGAGCATAGAGGATTACTGGAATTTGGTGGTTAATACTATTATTTTATTGTAGCAAACAGCTTTCATTACAATGTTATCGACTCATTCTAATTGAGCAGTTCTTGAGAGGCTGGTGGAGCATAGAGGATTGCTGGAATTTGGTAGTTAATACTATTATTTTATTGTAGCAAACAGCTTTCATTACAATGTTATCGACTCATTCTAATTGAGCAGTTCTTGAGAGGCTGGTGGAGCATAGAGGATTACTGGAATTTGGTAGTTAATACTATTATTTTATTGTAGCAAACAGACTGTTTGCGATATGCAACTGGGGCTCCTAGTGATACATGCATTCTTTAGTCAAACATGTATAGAGAACATATATGGATGGGACTTGGTTTCCTTGAAATGTACAAAACCTTCATAGACAAGGTTACTTTCTGGAACGTTTGGTTCTGAACAGAAAATAAAAGGGGCTAATGCTGGAGTTCCATAGAATTGCAGTCTCGTATCAGCGTTGTAAATTTAAGTGGGATCTTTGGGATTGCTTAAATAGCATTCTATGATGCTGAAAGCTAGTGGTCTTAGCCCATATGACAGTAAAGTCCCAAAATTGTAAGCTACTACCTCTGTCCTCTGGACTTATTTAATTGACGCAACAGTTGTGAAACGGTAAGCTAGTTTTAGCTCCCTCCGCGTCGATTTAATCCGACCGGAGGGAGTACATCAGTATGTGATCTTGGGTGTATGTATGTGCACGTGTGTCTTCCTTAGGCACGTTAAATTTTTGACAAATTTTGCGGAACTTTGCTTGAATTGTGACGACTAAATTGCCTGTAAAGCCATATCCTCCTGCGAATTCTCAAAATCTTTTGCCAAAGCAGGCTTCGACAGTTCGACGGTCATATTGAGAAGCAAAAATGTGAAACATATTCTCTCTGTCTATCCAAGGTTTTGTTTGTCCCGCAGATCCACAATTTACAGTGGAACACTCCCCGCCCTTTTCCCCGCGACTGAAACCAAGCGGCAGAAGCATCGCATCCCCGGTTCCCCTCCCCACCTCCGATCTGCCGCGCCCGCCGGCGCCGATGACGAGGGCGTCGTCGTCGACGCAGCAGCCGTCGCCGCGGCGGCCGACGGTGGTGCTGCTGCTGTGGCTGGCCCTCGCCTTCTGCCTCGCCGTCCTCTCCATCCAGTCTTCCTTCACCTCCCCCAGTGCGCTCACTCCCACTCCCCACGCCCGAACCCTAGCTCGCCGTCCCCCCTTCTCCGGACCGGTCTAACTCTGTTGGTTGGTCTCCTTGCAGGAGCGCCGAGCAGGCTGGATCTCAACTCCGACGAGGTCCGCACGCTCTCGGGGTTCCAGTCCCGCGTCCAGCAATGTGTGGTACGTCCGTGCCGGCCCCGGCTCACTAGCTACATTTTGCTCCTATCTTTAGCTTCGATTCTGAAATCTCAATTTTATTTAGGCAAGCAGGGGACTTGGCCTCACAGCAGATATTGTTGATCACTGCGAGCTGTTCCTTAAATTTCCTGAAGGAACCAACAGCACCTGGGTTAGTGTCCATTCACGTTCATATGCATTACTGCTGCTCTTCATCGGCCATCATTCGACAAGGATTCACTAGTGATGACACTTCTTTTTAAATTTTGCAGTACAATCCTCAGTTCAAAAAATTCGAAGCGTTACAATACAAATTCAATGTCTGTCAAATTATCCTTTTGTGGGAACAGGTCAGCACATGTTTACTGAAATAATGTGTCTATCAGCGTATATACACGTGTTAATGCTAATATCATGACAGTATCGCAACATGACGACTGTGTTGACGAGGGAGTACTTAGATGTGCGGCCAGATGGATGGCTTGATTATGCTGCTAAAAGGATAGCCCAGCTGTAAGTTTAAGATTAGCTGCATTTTTCTTGTGAGGTGACGTCAATCTCGCTGCTAATTTTGTTTTTTATTTCTAAATATGCAGAGGTGCTGACAAATGCTACAATCGTACTCTGTGTGAAGAGCTCCTTAGTATTTTGCTGCCTGCTAAACCCCCTTTCCATCCACGCCAGTTTGCGACATGTGCAGTTGTTGGCAATTCAGGAGATCTCTTGAAAACTGAGTTTGGACGAGAGATTGATGCGCATGATGCTGTGTTCCGAGACAATGAGGCACCTGTTAATAAGGTAATAACTTCCATATCTTGTTCTCGACTTGTTGACCCCGCAATCTCCTTCTTTATACTTGTGCTATGGATCAATTTACTGTCTGTATTGCCTGTATCTTCCCCTTGCCATCGTCATCAGCTTTGTGTAATTGTGTTGCTCAAGTGTCATATGGACTAGAGCTGTAAACTTCTATCCTGTCAACCGATAATTATGTTTCTTCTAGAACTGATGCACATTAACACTTTCCATAATGTCACCCTTCTGTTTTTCATCTGCAGAAATATGCAAAATATGTTGGGTTGAAAAGGGACTTTCGACTGGTTGTCAGGGGTGCTGCTCGAAATATGGCACCAATACTGAAGGGCTCCTGTAAATGCTTTGATCCTGATTCCTCCAGTTGACTTCATTCCTGATAAGGCTTTAATTTACTTTACAGTAAAAGTAAAAAAGATATGGTATTCATTAGTTTAATTTACTTTATGATATTGCTGAAACTGTGAAAAGTCACCGAACAGTACCCTTTATTCTTGTTTCCTAATTTGACAACTGATCTGTTGAACAGTTAGAAGAATTAAGATTTATTATCTTTGAGCCATGATCTAACTTCCCGACTTGTCATTGCAGCTGATGAGGCACTTATTATAAAAAGCTTGACGCATAAAGAAATAAATGCAGTGATAAAGGTAATACATGTTGAGCTGAGCTTCTATTATTGTTTGTTTATTTCTTCCCTCTTGAGGTGAAGTGGTGTGTGGTGAACAAATGTGGAACACATTTCATTTTTGTATAATGTTTTAGCTGATTCATATTACTTGACACTAGTATGTATGTATCTAGAACTAAAATATGTCTACATATCTATACTAGAGGCAACTAATATGAATTGGAGGGAGTAGTTATTTGTGGAAGACAAGAATAATTTATATTGAACACAAGACAATTGTTTTTACCTGGCAGGAACTTCCGAATCCTGTTTACCTTTTTCAAGGTATAGTCCTAAGAAGAGGTGCTAAAGGAACTGGTATGAAGTCCGTAGAATTGGCCCTTTCCATGTGTGACATTGTCGACATTTATGGTTTTACAGTTGATCCTGGCTACACGGAATGGTGAGTTAGTGCATGGTGTAGTACCTTCAGATTTCCCTACAGTATTTTGTGTGCGCTTCTGTATAAACATGTTTTCTACATACTCCATTATTTCAGGACAAGGTACTTCTCACCCCCTAGGAAAGGACACAACCCACTGCAAGGCCGAGCTTATTATCAACTTCTGGAATGCCTTGGAGTAAGTCTCAGCTATATTTTCATTCTGATTTGTGCAAATAATGCTGTCCTGTCCCCAATCTAATTACCTGTATGCAGGTAATTCGGATCCATTCCCCAATGAGAGCACAAAGGGTGGAAGATTGGTCAGATGTACCAAGCAAAGAGGAGATCAGAAGAGCACATGCTGCAGCATTTCGTTTAAAAAAGCATGAAACGGGTCAGGCAGGTGAATTGGGGCCATTTAGCAATTGTAAGGTATGGGGAACAGTTGACCCGGATTACGGGCCAGTGTCAGGAACTTCGGATATGAGTGAAACACGGAAGAATTCAAACTACAGCAAGTGGGAGTTGCTCCCACTTGAGAGCCTGAGAAATGAGGCCCAGGAACACCATGTCCAAATGGGCGGCATATCTCTATACAAGCTGGACGGTAACACAGCAGATGATCTTGTTTGTGTGAGGCATGAGCGTTCATCTGGTTAAGATAGCGGCAGAAGATTTTCCTGGAGATAGCATTTTGACCCTAAGTAGGATCTGTTTCACGATGGGCCTCAGAAAAATTCTCTGCAGCAAGATGCAGAATGTTGGGTGGAATCTGCAGGTTTATGTGGTTTGTCTCGTAGGGTTGCAAGAGGCATCTGATTCACGGCATGATTGTGGGTCACTCACACAACAGAAAAAAAAACCATTTGTTTGGTTGCTTCGCAATTTCTAGGTCAGTAGCTTAACCAGTCAAGACTCGGGAGGTATTCTGTGGAACATAACATTAGTAGACTGTGAGATATGTCTCCGCTTGTCGCTGCAAGTGTAGGCTAGTTTTCGTGTGCAAAATGAAGTTGCCATCTTACTATTCTGAAGTATAGTTTTCCTATTGAGCAGTATCTCTAGCACAGAATTGTACTTTTTGTTGTTGACAAATGTTACATTCATTTCTGTGTGCGATACAAGTTTCGTACTAACATTTCATCGCCATGAATGAACCGTAAAAGTACTCTTCAAGGACGGTGCACGCTGTTCCCATTTTCTGGATATTTTACTGTCATCTAGTAGTGAACCGAAAGGAACTGCATGTTTGCAAAGACATTCTTTCACGAGCTTGCATATGATAGTTTATCGAATTGTTTCAGTTAAGTTTAATTCAGCATCTGATGACTCAGTGCACGTTTCCTCCGTGTATGTGTACGTGTACGTTTCCCTGTGGCAGAGTGAGAAGTTAGAGCTAAGTTCCAAATCTGGTATCCTAATACATGATCCATCCTCATGCCGTCGGTCTCTTGGGCCGCTGCTATGAACAAGAGTTTGCCGTGGCACAGCTGGAGCGAATCTGTCAAATTCCAGGCAGCCGCTTGATGGAGGCTGAAATTACTGCTCCGAAGTCCGAACCAGTGTATCTTGTAAGGATGGTAACACCATGTGGGAGGTCAAACGGTTTCCAATCCTAGATCCTGAGCATCAAGTCTTGGATAACTTCGGTTCATTAAGGGTGCGTTTGTTAGCCTGGGCGACCCTTGGCTCGCATCGGTCTCGGGCCGTTTGATTCTTTGGGCTTAGTTGCGTTCTTGCATAGCATAGGCCTTAAAGTACATCTGGAACAGGCCCCGGAGGAACGTCCAGTTTAACAGTTTTTCTAGGCTAGGCCTGGCGAGACGAAAATTGACAACGCCGTTCGCGCGGGAGCTCCGTCTCGACATGACGGGAGAAGCCGAAATCCCAGCGGCGCGCAGCAAAGGTAGGGGTAACCTCCCTCTTCAATTTTCCTCTCCATTAGCCCCCTCCCAAATTTTCTCTTCCCCCAATTTTCGCACCGGCGGAGGCGGCGACCCAGATCTGGCAGCGCGCATCTCCCTTCGGTCTCCGGCGCCGGACCAGGGTCCTCTTTTGCATCCGCAGCGGAGCCTGCGCACATCTGCGGACTTTCAGCCGTGTCTGTTGTCCACCATCACGGAGGTAAGGGGAAACTCCGCTGCTCTACTGTAGTGTTAGATTCAAGTTGGTAGAACTAGTTGGGTTCGGTAAGACCGTTCGTAATGCATAGATCTTGTTTGAGTAGACCGACTAGCTCCAGCTTGTGCATCACGCCGCAGCACTCATCAATTGCGTACAAGCCTGGATCCTGATGGTGCACAAGAGAGCAGTTAGGCATGCTGTTTTTCCTCATGTGAGTTACGGTCCTATGGTACAACGAGATGAGGAGAGGATTGCCAACCTAAACCACATCTACAACTGCAACGACGTAGAGGCTATCCATATGCTACGAATGAGAAAAGTCCCTTTCTATGCACTTGTGAAAACGTTCAGGGGTAGAGGACTGCTAACTGATAGCATCCACACCTGCATCCACACCTCTGTCGAAGAACAAGTCGCAATGTTTCTTCAAGTCGTGGGTCATAACCAGAGGTTCAAAGTCATCCATAGCATATTCAGGCGATCCACGGAGACTATCTCTCGGTACTTCCAGTAGGTGTTGTACGCAATTGGGGAGCTCAGAGGTGAAATGATCAAGCCAACATCAATGAACACACCACCCAAGATGGAACAGCTACAGGTGGTTCCCCTATTTCAGGGTGAGTACAAAATCATGTTCCTTCTACCTATCAGATGTCTGGTACTGTCAAAAACATGACGGTGTGCTGTTTTTTTACAGGATTGCATTGGGGCTATTGATGGTACTCATGTCACTACAAAGGTACTGATAGGGCAAAGGTGTCCGATCTTTCGATGAGATGATGATAACTTCGATTTGTTGGTGGAGTTCGTGTTTGACGATCCGACTACACTTGCAAAGCTCGTGTGCCAATGCAATCGCTAGGACAATCTCCGGGAGTTACTGATCTTGCGGATGCACTATCAACCTGACCAGCGAGGGTCTTAATTCCTACCTGAAATCGAGAACAAGTAAGAACTAATAATGCAATCAGGATATTGCGGACAAAAGATGTAAACTTTCTTGAATAAGGCGGGATTCCGAATAGTCGGTCTTGTTCTATGCGTTGGCCTCAAAAGAAACGTGACAGCTATGGGGGTATTTAAAGGAGAAAAAGGTGGGGTTTCGGCCAGCCATACGTATGGTGGCCGAACCAAACCCTAGAAGGCCTTTCCCCTTCAATACGGGCTCTAAAAAGTGGCTGACTTAATTCCTGCGAAAATGACATGGGCCTAGCCCAAAACTAAAGGTGACGCAGCACCATATTATGCTATGGATGAAATTATGAAGTGTAATCTTGTGTATTTCGTTCAAGTCTTCAATCATCATTATGGTGGCTTCAAAGTTCTGAAATGTGCACTTGTGGCGTCCTCTTCAATCCTCACTTGTTTGTTGCCATCTCCTCCATGTGTGACCATGCTCCAATGCTTGTCATTCTCATCCATGTTAGGTCCATCATTCCTAAGAGTAACAAACACATCTGATTTAGACAGCATCATATTCTCATGTATGTGAGGAATAGTTCCAAGAAACGAAAGTACCTGATAGTTAAGTTGTTTGGCACGAGCTCGAGTGATTGGTCCTTGTATTTATGTGGTTGTAGGTACAGTGGTTGTATCAACAGATGTGATGTCCTCATCATGCTCCACTTCTTGAATTGAAGTCGTCCTCGACGCAAGCTCATCATCTTCACCAAAGTAAGGCTTCAAATCTGCAATGTTAAATGTATGACTAACCGGACCCAATTCTGCAGGAAACTCAAGTTTATATGTATTATCATTTATTTTATTTAACACCTTAAAAGGACCAGCAGCGTGTGGTATTAACTTAGACTTGCGCAATCCAGGAAAACGATCTTTGCGCAAATGCAACTAAAAAAGATCACCAACATCAAACACAACATGCTTTCTTCCTCTATCCCCTGCAATTTTATACTTAGCATTCATGCGTTTTATGTTGTCTTTAGTAGTCTCATGCAATTTTAATATCAATTCATCATGTTTGTAGCATCCAAATTGTTTTGCACCGAAGATGGTAAAGGCAATAAATCAATAGGTGTAGTGGAACAAAACCATACACAATCTCAAATGGGAACATCTTAGTGGTAGAATACAACGAAAGATTGTAAGAAAAAACAATATGAGGTAAACACTCTTCCCACAATTTTAAGTTATTCTTCAAAATAGCCCGCAATATAGTAGACAATGTTCTATTTACTACTTCCGTTTATCCATCAGTTTGGGGATGACATGTAGTATTAAACATCAATTTAGTCCCCAACTTAGCCCATAAACATCTCCAAAAGTGACTAAGAAACTTAGTATCACGATCAGAAACAATAGTATTTGGCACACCATGTAAACGAATAATTTCACGAAAGAACAAATCAGCAACATGTGTAGCATCATCAGTCTTGTGATAAGGAATAAAGTGTGCCATCTTAGAAAACCGATCACAACAACAAAAATACTATCCCTCCCCTTCTGTGTACGAGGCAATCCCAAAACAAAATCCATAGAAATATCCTCCCAAGGTACACTAGGAACAAGAAGAGACATATATAAACCATGTGGATTAAGTCGAGACTTAGCTTTTTGACATGTAGTGCAGCGTGCCACAGATCTCTCAACATCTCGACGCATACATGGCCAAAAGAAGTGTGCAGGAAGTACATCCTCCGTCTTTTTCACACCAAACTGACTCATCAATCCGCCTCCATGCGCCTCCTGCAACAACAAAAGACGAACGAAACTATATGGGATGCATAGCTTGTTAGCATGGAACACAAATCCATCATTGAAGAAGAATTCGTTCCATGTTCTACCATATTTACAATTCGGCAACACATCTTTAAAATCAGCATCATGCAAGTATTGTTCCTTTATAGTTTCTAATCCAAAAATCTTGAAGTCAAGTTGAGATAGCATAGTATAACGGCGCGACAAAGCTTCAACAATAACATTGTATTTACCCTTTTTGTGTTTGATAACATAAGGAGAAGACTCAATAAATTCAACCCACTTTGCATGGCGGCGATTCAACTTAGTTTGACTACAAATATGCTTCAAAGATTCATGATCAGAATGTATAGCAAATTCTTTAGGCCATAAATAATTTTGCTGAGTTTCTAATGTCCGAACCAGCACATATAATTTCTTTATCATAAGTAGAATAGTTTAGACTAGGCCCACTCAATTTTTCACTAAAATATGCAACATGTTTGCCCTCTTGTAATAACACACCTCCCAAATCAATTCCACTAGCATCACATTCAATCTCAAAAGTGTTATTAAAATCAGGGAGTTGGAGCAAAGGAGTATGTGTTAAGTTATCTTTCAATATCATGAAGGCTTCATGTTGTGCATTGCCCCAAACAAAGGGCACATCCTTCTTTGTAAGCTCATTCAACGGTGCAGTAATGGATCCAAAATCTTTCACAAAGCGCCTATAAAATCTAGCGAGGCCAAGAAAACTCCTCACTTGCGCGACCGTCTTGGGCTGCGGCCAACTCTCAATTGCATCAATCTTGGCTGGATCAACTTCAATACCCTGCGTTGTATCAACATCGCCAAGAAATGCAACTCGATTGGTGCAAAAGGTGCACTTATCAAGATTACCATACAAACGTGCATCACGTAAAGCATTGAAAACATCACGTAAATGATACAAATGATTCTCCAAAGATTTTCTATAAATCAGAATATCATCAAAGTATACCACCACAAAACGACCAATAAAAGCACGTAAGACTTCGTTCATCAGTCTCATGAAAGTACTAGGAGCAGTAGTGATGCGGGGTGGCCTTCGGTCACCTCCACACCAAGACCAACAAGTCCCCCAAGTGGACCGATGACACGAGCCCGAGTCAAAGCTCTACATGATGAGGTGAACTCGCTCCTCACCACCCTTGATCTTGGTACCCCTTTGGATGGATTGCTACCTCATGCCGACGTGCTATGTGTCATTAGGTACAAGGCGCATCAAGACCCCGGAGAGGAGGAGACGCCAAGGTCAAGAGAGGAAGGGAAGCCACTGGACATGGAGATGATCTTGAAGCCGAAGCCGACGTCGCTCGAAGCGCTCCAAGGAAGAGATGGAGGCTGGCCGGTCACAGGCCCGGTCAGACCGGACCAGCAATCGGACGCCCCGGTCACGAGCCCGGTCAACCGGGCGCAAACCGGACCGGTCCCCTCGTACGGACGACGGCCGGACCCGGGACCGGATTCCTCGCAGAAGTCCGGTTTGCGCCCGGTCAACCGGATCCATGACCGGACAGCCCGGTCATCGGCCCGGTCGAGCCGGACCCAAACCGGATCCGAGGGGAACGCCCCACCAAACTGCCTTAACTTATCCCTTTGCGTACTGTTCGCCCTTGCCGGCCATGTGTGCCTATATAAGTAGCTGGGACCCCTCATTAGCTCTTTAGACTTGTTTTGAACTCAAACCTACCTTTGAGCTTAGTCTCCCTTGGGTATCATCCCTCTGTAATCAAGGAACCTTGGTTGTTGACTTTGATCTTGTTGAGTGAGATTCTAGTACAAGTTACTCTCTCTCCCTCACCAAGCTCTTCCTCTCCAACCCCAATCTCTCTCCGGGAATTCTGCCACGTGCCTCTTCCTCGGAGATTCTATTGGCGTGGTCCATCGAGCCACGGAGGTAAGCATCGGGTGTATCGGGTTGGTGCGCGTGCGTGAGTCTCGGAGTTCCTCGTGTTCGTCGTGTTCTTCGTGTTCATCGCGTTCTCCCATCTCTCCCCTTGGTTTCGAAGTCAATCCGCGAGATCGGGCCACACACGGGGTCTTAAACCTCATCATATGGTATCAGAGCTCTAGGTTACCGCGGATTTGACCTTCCACCCACCCGATTTCGTTCCTAGAAAATTTTCCAAAAAATCCCCAAAAATAGCCCCAAATTGCCTCTTGACCGATCTGTGATTTGGTTGCGTTTTGAGTGGTTTTGGTCCGTGGATCTGGTGTTGTTGTGCTTGATCTACTATTTCCCCAACTTGGAGCCTCCAATTCCATCGTTTCTCTTCGTTTTGGTCGATTTGGATTTGGTTTGGGGAAGAACAGGAGAGAGAAAACTCCAAATCGTGAAATCCGGTTTCGGACCCGGTCAACCGGGCCCACGACCGGACGAGCCAGCCCAGAACCCGGTCGACCGGGCGGCAACCGGACAGGCCGGTCCAGGATCCGGTCCAACCGGGCCCCAGACCGGGCGCAGCAACGCGCCCCCTTCGACCTCGACTTCCGGCGATCTCCACCACCACCACCACCACCACCACCATCGCAGGTATAACTTGCAGCTTTCACCTTGTAACCCCTCTTCCTTTTGCGATCTATCCCATTGAGCATTGCTTGTCTAGTGTTGCGAGACATTGCACGTGGCCCCGCATTGTGAGGTGTGTGTGTCGCGTTGAGTAAGGCATCCAAGCAAACACTCGTGTGGCAAGATAGCAAAAGCGAGGCTAACGCTAACATAGTGCGTGAAAAAGCCCCAAAAACACAAAAAGAGTGCGAGTAGCACCATACATCCATACATCCATACGCCCATACATACAAAAGTGTCCACGTGCCACCAAAGATACAAACGAGTGCAAGTGCCACCATATACAAAAGAGAAAAAGCTTTTAAGCAAAGAGAGATACGAGAAGAGAGGCCGCGTGTGAATCTTGTTGTCTCTTCCTTTGCAACCGAAAGCTTTGGCTCTCCTTGTGTTAGTGACATAGGCATCCCAAATGGGCCTACCGAAGATAGTACCCGGGGTTTACTGAAGGCCCACTACCCGAAGAATAAGAAGATTCGGAAGCCCACGATGTATTTAGGAAAGAAAGAGTTGTATTAGGAAGTGTTATTTGTAATCTGGCGGGATGAGATAGAAACCGTCCCGGACTCTGTAACTTGTACAACAAGAATCCCTCGGCTCCGCCTCCTATATAAAGGGGGAGTCGAGGGACGAAGAGATCATCGAATCATTGTCATAAACCCTAGTTTTCATAATCGTCGAGTACTTTTCGGCTGAAACCTTCGAGATCTACTTGCCCTCTACTTCCAACTAAACCCTAGCCTACAATCCATAGGCATTGACAAGTTGATACCTTGTCAATTGGCGCCGTCTGTGGGAACTAGAGGCGTAAGGATCTGATCTCGATGGCACGTTCAAGATCTCCGACATCGTCAACCGCAAGCAACACTATGGATCGAGGTAAACAGATCGCTGTTGGTCTTGTCGATTTTGTTCCTCACCCACCCTCCCGTTTGGATGCATATGCGTACCTGGCGGAGCCTATGGAGATGACGTTCGGAAGGTTTCACTTTCGCGTCGAAAAAAAAGGATCATATCGTGTCGAAATTCCGATTTCGTCGGGATCGTCGGCGGTCGATTCCGATTTTTCAAGCTATACATCATCAACCGAGTCAGGAGAAGAAGAAACTTCGTCGACACGCTACGTCAGCACCAGAGCAAGAGAGAAACTCGCCAAGATCTTCAACGACATGTCGTTTGAGTCATCTGCGGACTCAGATATAAGCGATGGCTCAAGCGATGTCGACAGTTACGACTTCATCGATAAATCTATCACAGTGGGCAAGGTCTTCATCAATCTCAACGATGATGTCACCAAACCCAACATAGATCTGAATACAAAATATCATCAGATTTATGCCATTGAGGATCAAGAGGAAACATCTGAGGCTTTCGACGATCTGGGAAATCCATACGTCGATCCCTCCAATCTGCGACAAGGCCTGGGCAACAAATATGTCGGGCCAGAGCCGCGGGACAGAGTTCAACTTTCACAAGCAGCGTGGGACAGAGCCGCGAGAGCTATGAACGGTACAGAACCAATGGCTACCACGGCCACACCAGAGGAATTACAAGCATATCAATATAGGCTCGTATGAGCTGCCGGAGAATTGGAAAAGCAGACGGCCGGAGTTAAACGGAAGAAAGGAGGCAGCTACGCATCCGGCGGGAGAAGGGCAGATCTAAGTCGACAATCTAGAACTTCGGGTGATAGCCACGGGGAGGCTCGGAACGAGAGGAAGATCAAGGTTACAACACATACCCGAAGCGAGAAGAGAGCACTTGGTTCAAAACCTCGACATGTCCTTTATGTCGATAGATACAAGAGGGAACATTATCCCTAAGACACCAGAAGCTGGGTATATGGCGACACAAGCTTTTATCCTCGCATCTAAACCACCTCCAGGTGATCCAAGGGAAACACTATACAATATGGCGATAGCAGGAGTTGGAGCTATGGGGACGGCGTTTGTATCAACGCCTCCCGAAGGAGCGGCAAGGCAAAATAGTCCACGACCTGCGGCGGCAACGGCGGCGGCACTCGAAGGACCAAGTGGAGCAAGAGACACAGCAGCACAAGCAAGGGTCGACAGAGCGCGGCAAAGCAGAAGGGACCATCGGCAATCTCCGGAGCTTAACGACGAAGATATGTGCGGCTTGCCATGCTTCACGAGGAGAGTCCGAAAAACTCGAGTCCCTTCAGGATTCAAATTACCCGACAACTTCAAGAAGTTCGACGGCCTTCAAGATCCAGAGGATTGGCTAGTTGATTATCTCGAGATAGTGAAGCTCACAGGAGGAACCAGGGCAACAGCTATGCAAAGCATCCTGGTGCATTTGAGTGGAGCCGCACGATCTTGGATAAAGAAACTCACTCCAGGATCTATCGACAGCTGGGAAAGTTTCGAGGACGTGTTCGTCAAGAACTTCAGATCCACGTGCAAAAAACCTGCGTCGTTAGAGGAGTTGAGAGCATGTCGACAAAAGCCAGATGAGCCAATGAGAAAGTACATCCAAAGGTGGAATATCATCAAAAACTCGGCAGAAAATATATCTGACGAGAGAGCAATAGATGCGTTTGTAGCAGGAATCGGGCGTGGAGATTTTGTCGAGGACTTGGGAAGGACCAATCCAAAGACAGTATCCGCGTTAATGGAGATAGCAAACAGATGGGCAGATGTAGAAGACGCTGTCCACAACAAACGGCACAGGTCGCCAGAGGAGGATGATGACCCACAAGTATAGGGGATCGCAACAGTCTTCGAGGGAAGTATTACCCAATTTATTGATTCGACACAAGGGGAGACAAAGAACACTTGGAAGCCTTAACAACGGAGTTGTCAATTCAGTTGCACCTGGAAACAGACTTGCTCGCAAGAGTTTATCGATAGTAACAGTTTTATAGCGATAGCGATAGTGAAATAACGAAGCAGAGTAATAAAGACAGCGGTAGTGATTTTAGTAAACAGCGAGGATTAAAATATCGTAGGCACGGGGACGGATGACGGGCGTTGCATGGATGAGAGAAACTCATGTAACAATCATAGCAGGGCATTTGCAGATAGTAATAAAACGGTGTCCAAGTACTAATCAATCAATAGGCATGTGTTCCATATATAGTCGTGCGTGCTCGCAATGAGAAACTTGCACAACATCTTTTGTCCTACCAGCCGGTGGCAGCCGGGCCTCAAGGGAAACTACTGGATATTAAGGTACTCCTTTTAATAGAGTACCGGAGCAAAGCATTAACATTCCGTGAACACATGTGATCCTCACATCACTACCATCCCCTCCGGTTGTCCCGATTTCTGTCACTTCGGGGCCATTGGTTCCGGACAGCGACATGTGTATACAACTTATAGGTAAGACCATAAACAATGAATATCTTGATGAAGCAATAACATGTTCAGATCTGAGATCATGGCACTCGGGCCCTAGTGACAAGCATTAAGCATAACAAGTTGCAACAATATCATCAAAGTACCAACTACGGACACTAGGCACTATGCCCTAACAATCTTATGCTATTACATGACCAATCTCATCCAATCCCTACCATCCCCTTCACCTACAGCGGGGGAATTACTCACACATGGATGGGGGAAACATTGCTGGTTGATGTAGAGGCGTTGGTGGTGATGGCGGTGATGATCTCCTCCAATTCCCCGTCCCGGCGGAGTGCCAGAACGGAGACTTCTGGCTCCCGCGACGGAGTTTCGCGATGTGGCGGCGTTCTGGAGGGTTTCTGGCGACTTCGACCTCCCTCCAGGCGTTTTTAGGTCGAGGCGAATAAGTAGTCCAAAGGAGGGCGTCGGAGGCCGGCCGAGGGGGCCACACCACAGGGCCGCGCGGGCCCCCCCTGGGCCGCGCCGCCCCATGGTGTGGGGCCCTCGGGCCTCCACTTCAATTGCCCTTACGGCTCCATTAGTTTCCTGGGAAAATAGGGCCTTCTGCATAAATTCCGAGGTTTTTCCCGAAAGTTGGATTTCTGCACAAAAACGAGACACCGGAGCGGTTCTGCTGAAAACAGCGTTAGTCCGTGTTAGTTGCATCCAAAATACACAAATTAGAGGCCAAACAATAGCAAAAGTGTTCGGGAAAGTAGATACGTTTTGGACGTATCAACTCCCCCAAGCTTAGCTTATTGCTTGTCCTCAAGCAATTCAGTTAACAACTGAGCGATAAAAGAACTTTCACGAACGCATTTGCTCATATGATGTATATATTCTCATGCTATGGCTAATACTTAAGCAGTTCATAATGAGGTACATGCAAATAAGATCATCTAATAGCCATGTCAATCATGAAGAGGTACCAACAATTAATAATAAGCATCATGAATCATGTATATAAGCAGGATTGCAATGTTCATAAGAGAGTATGATAAAGTGGTATCTCGCTTGCTCGTATTTGATTGGCAAAACATAAATGCCCGGGCACCTCTGGAGTTCATAGAAAGACTAGAAGTAGTGATTGTCAAAAGATAAATGCATCAAAGTTATACCACAATCAATCATATTTTGAGACAAGCATATTATACTAAGAATGACAGGTTGTGCTCTCAAGATAGTGCTCAAAGAAATAATGGAGACACAACATAAAAGTAAAAGATTGACCCTTCGCAGAGGGAAGCAGGGGATTAACATGCGCTAGAGCTTTTCATTTTTATAAATCAGGAGTAAAATTATTTTGAGAGGTGTTTGTTGTTGTCAACGAATGGTAATGGGTACACTAACTACCTCGCCAACCGGACTTTCAAGAGCGGCTCCCATGAATTATTTCATATTTATGTGGCACTCCTTCCAACCTTTCTTGCACAAACCATGGCTAACCGAATCCTCGGGTGCCTGCCAACAATCTCATACCATGAAGGAGTGCCTTTTTGTTTTATTTTCATTATGATGATGACACTCCCCCAACCTTTGCTTACACAAGCCATGGCTAACCGAATCCTTCGGGTGCCGTCCAACAATCACAAACCATGGAGGAGTGTCTATTTAAGTTAATTAATTCGGGACTGGGAATCCCATTGCCAGCTCTTTTTGCAAAATTATTGGATAAGCGGATGTGCCACTATTCCATATGAGAGTCTGTCAAAAGTAAATGACAAGGTTGAAAGCTAAACACCACATACTTCCTCATGAGCTATGAAACATTAACACAAATTAAGAAGCATTTTGAAGGTTTTAAAGGTAGCGCATGAGAATTTACTTGGAATGGTTTGAAATGCCATGCATAGGTATTTATGGTGGACACTCTGGAATAACTTGGTTTTCATGTGGTTGGAAGCACGAGCAGCGTTCCCGCTCAGTACAAGTGAAGGCTAGCAAAAGACTAGGGAGCGACAAATCAAGAGAGCAAGATACTCGTCATAATCATGCTTGCGGCAAAATAAATTAACGGAGGCATAAAAGTGATACAAGAACTCGAAGCAATATAGATCATCGAGGCTTAATTGACTTTTTGTTCAGTCATATGCATGCGTGAGCATGTGCCAAGTCGATATAAATGAATTATTCAGAGGAGGATACCACAATGCCATACTTACTTATGAATAAAACAATGCAAGCAAACATCCATGACATGCTACTCATATTAATAGATTGGAGCTAAACATGAGAGATCATAAACTACTAGACTTTCTCAAATAACATATACCTCACATGAACCAACTAAGCATGCTCACATGGATGAGTATATGTACAAAAATGAAAACAAATAGAGTTCATACCAGCCTCTCACCACAATCAGATTGTCGTAGATCGTCACTATTGCTTTTTCACTTGTGTAGCTTGGATAATATGAAATGAAAACCACGCTCCAGCCACCGAAGACCATTGAACTCATAAAGAACTTTACAAACCAAAGAAGAACAGCAAATATTTTTGGTGTTTTCGAATTAGAACCAAGAACAAGAGGAAACAAACAAACAAAGCAAAATCTTTTTGGGTTTTCTTATAGCAAACTAGCAATAGCAAATAAAGTGAAACAAATGCAAGAAACCAAAGCAAACAAATGGTGAAGAGAAACAACAGAAATATTTTTGGTCTTTTTGTGTTTTGGAAAGCAAACAAAACAAAAACAAGAAATAGCAAACTAAAAGAAACACAGAAAAACGAGATGGCAGAAATCTGCCAAAACCTGACAGCAGTACAGAAATCGATTTTTACAAAAATCTTACGTTGCTCAGAGCGAAAAGTGTTCAACTAATGAAAGTTAGATAACAACCTGGGGAACCTGCACAAAAATTTTCAGCTCAAAATGACGCTCTGGCTATTTTTGAGAATTTTTACGGTAACGTTCCAGAATCTGTTTTCAGGCAGCACTTCCCCAAATATCATCTTCCTCTCATTAGAAAACCACTCAAACGAACAAAGCAAGTATGTGCAAGTATCCAGCAACCATAATATGCAAAGAATGAGTGATGCCGGTATACCTCCCCCAAGCTTAGGCTTTTGGCCTAAGTGGAGTTCAACCCCAACGAGGGTCGTTGTTCCTCGCCGGTGGGTAGTCCATGGAGTAGTCATAGTAAAGCTCCTGCGCGAGAAGAAAAGCGTGGAGGCTCCGCATATCCACCATGTTGATGCGAGGAACTTGCTGCATCGGATGATGAGTCGAGGTGCTCCTCGACCTCTATGTCGTCTCTTGCATGATGGCCTCCTCTCTCTATGTGTGCATCCAGTGCACCTTCTGTGACCGACCAATCTCCCCTGGAATCAAGGTTAGACAGAACAGGCGCAGACAATCTTACTAGTTTCTCAGTTTTCTTAGTTATGCTCCAAACTTTCTTATAAAATATCATCTTGTAATACAGGTTACCCAAGTTGGAGGAATCTGAAACAAATCCATGTTTAATCATAGAGGCTATGTCAAGTTTTTCTATGGGAAACGGAATATCAAAATGATGAGGTTCTACATTATGAAAAGCTAGTAAACGAGAGGCGATGAGACCTCCACAAATTCCACCTTTCTCGCGGTTAGTAGCAAGTCTATAAGCTATTAATGCTCCCAAATTATAAGACCTACTATTTTGCAATCCTGCAGCTAGAAAAGCTAAATCCGGGATAGAAAGTTTACCACCAATCCTTTTAGCGAGAACGCACTTGGTAATAAAATAGGAAAAGTAGCGGATAGCCGGGAACTGAATACTAGTGATTTTACCACTTTCACCTGAGAAACTCCTTCCATTGCAAATCATCTTGTAGAGATCCGAGAGTTCTTGCGGCGATCCCTTTATCTTCTCACATGATCCCCATTGCGGTATTCTAATTGCTGCACAAAAAGCACTAAATGGCAAGTTGACAGTTTTATTGTAAATCTTATACTGGACCGTGGGGTTAGATCGCGACCAATTAAACTTGAAATCCTGCACAAAAGCCATAGTTAATTTTACATATTGTCTTGGCTCTCCTTCAACAAAGTCACTCAGCCCTGCACGAGAAATTAGAGTTTGAACATCTTCAAATATCCCCGCGCTTCTCATGAAATCCGCGCACGGGTAGTAAGAGGGGTATACTCACTCTTCACGATTGACTATCATAACTTGTTGGACTTCCAATTCTTGCTGGTTCAAGTGATATCTATTCCATTCCATTTTCTGAAATTTCAACAACCAACATAAAAATTTGATTTGGAGACATATAATTGAGGGAAACTACCATAGGAACTTGCTAGAGTACTAATCATGCATCAAAACTAGTTTCTACCACTTAGAACAAGCATGCAAGCTCACTAAACATGTTACCTACAGCAGCAAAATATTCAAGATATACTCAACCAAATGAAATTCTACTTGGATGGGTGGAGGAGTCACATACCGAAGAGCAAATGTGCCAAATTTCAGACAGAAATCTGGGCTGAGCAAAGAGATCGAGAAATCTGGTGCTCTGGAGCAAAAACGCGAGAGAGATGAACTTGGTACGAGTTTTTTCGGGAGAGAGAAAGTGCTGGGAGGAAGAGATGACAAAGTGGGGCAGAGGGGAGCCCACACCACATGGTGGCGCGGCCACCTCCTTGGCCGCGCCGGCCGGTGGTGTGGCACCCTCCGGTGCCCCACGAGTCATCCTCCGGTACTCCCAGGTGCCTCGTCGAAAAATAGGACCAACGGTATAATTTTCGCGAATTTTTGAAAACTTTGAAAAATGCACATTTTCTGGGTATTAAGTTTATTATTACTGGCCAGGAAAATTTTTGAAATCTCAAATAACCAAAGAACTTCGCAAATTAAGAGTGCTACAGCAACTAAGACAAGTGGAGGAAGAAAGAGATGTTGTTTACCTCCTCTATGCATATAAAAAGTATTTGTTAACAAGGTTGATCAAGTCTTGCCACCAAATAAATTTATATAGCATATGAAGAAATAAACCTCAAATCAATCATGTTACCTTGAATTGTATTGATATGGATCCAATCACAAGAGTTTGATATTCTTCTTTAGGCTCATATATATGACAATCGATGGTTCCCACTTTGATAGTTCTCACATGAGAAATAGTATTAACTCCACACGCTTTTTCAATCCTCTTGGGGAAATAGACGGTGTGTTCCTTATTATCAACATTGAAAGTAACCTTTCCTTTATTGCAATCAATAACAGCCCCTGCGGTGTTAAGAAAAGGTCTCCCAAGAATAATAGACATATTATCATCTTCAGGCATTTCCAACACAACAAAATCAGTTAATATCAAGCAGTTAGTAGTAACTTGAACAGGAACATTCTCACATATACCAACAGGAATAGCGAGTAGATTTATCAGCCATTTGCAAAGATATATCAGTAGGTATCAACTTATCTAGGTAAAGCCTCTTATAAAGAGAAAAAGGCATAACACTAACACCGGCTCCCAAGTCACATAGAGCAGTTTTAACATAATTATTCTTAATAGAACAAGGAATAGTAGGTATACACGGGTCGCCCAACTTCTTTGGAATTTTGCCATTGAAAGAGTAATTAGCAAGCATAGTGGAAATTTCCTCATTGGGGATTTTCCTTTTGTTAGTAACAATATCTTTCATATACTTTGAATAAGGAGGCAATTTAATAGCATCAGTCAAAGGGATTTGCAAGAATAAAGGTTTCATCCAATCACAGAATTTATTGTAGTGTTCTTCTTCCTTTGATTTTAGTTTCTTAGCAGGAAAAGGCATTGGCTTTTGCACCCAAGGTTCTCTTTCATTACCATGTTTCTCAGCAATAAAATCTTCTTTAGTGTACTTTTTATTTTTAACATGCTTCTCAGGTTCTTCTTCAACCTCTTCTTTATCAGGAGTATCGTTCTTATCATTATCTTTATCATTATCATGTTCATTACCACTTTCAGTTTCAGCATCAGAAATAGAAATACTATTAGGATCATTAACAGGTTCAGAGGATTCTACAACATTTTTATGTTTCTTTTTCTTTTTCTTCTTAGAATGAGCACTAGGTTCAATGCGTTGAGAATCTTGTTCAATTCTTTTGGGATGCCCTTCAGGATATAGAGGATCCTGGGTAGAGAACCACCTCTAGTTGTTACTTCATAAGCATGTTTCTCTTTAGAATTATTTCCTAACAAGTCATTCTGCACTTTAGTGAGTTGATCAATTTGAGTTTGAATCATTTGAAAATGTTTAACAAGCATCTTAACATCATTGGAGGTTCTCTCCACAATATCATGCAATTGACTAATAGCTTGAGAATTTTCCATTAGATGATTCTCTACTCTCATATTAAAATTTCCTTGCTTAACAATATAATTATCAAACTCATCTAAGCATTGTGCAGGAGGTTTCGAATACGGAATATCTTCCCTAGTAAAGCGTTGAAGGGAATTTACCTCAATCATGGATGAAGGGGGAATTATCTCACATATATCTTCTATAGGAGGTAGATTCTTCACATCTTCAGATTTAATACCTTTCTCCTTGAGAGACTTCTTGGCTTCCCTCATATCTTCATCATTCAATTTAATTAAACCCCTCTTCTTCACTATTGGCGTTGGAGTTGGTTCAGGCGTATTCCAATCATCATAATTCCGGCCTATTTTAGCCAATAATTCTTCGAGCGTCGTCTGGAGTTCTTTTCCTGAAAACACAACCAGCACAACTATCCAGGTATGCCCTAGAATCAATGGTTAGTCCACTATAAAATATATCAAGTAATTCATGCTTTTCTAAATCATGGTCAGGCAAAGCTCTAATAAGAGAGCAAAATCTCGCCCAAGCCTCAGGCAATTTCTCTTCATCTCCCTGATCAAAACTATAAACTCTCTGCAAAGCAGCATGTTGAGCACTAGCAGGAAAATATTTCCGAAAGAAAACAGCAAGCAATTCTTTTGGACTTTTAATAGAACCAGGTGGCAAATTATTATACCAAGTTTTAGCGTCATCCTTTAATGAGAATGGAAATATTTTAGCAACAAAGTAAGTACGCTTCTTAACATCATCAGAAAACAAGCTACTCAAAGTAGATAACTCGATCATGTGTTCAACAAGCACTTTCTTTTTCAGTACCACAGAAGGGTGTTTTCTCAACAATAGCTATATGAGATAGATCAAGAGAAAAATCATAATCTTTATCCTTAATGTTTATAGGAGATGTGGCAAATTTAGGATCAGGAGACAGTTTATATCTAACAGTATGTTCTGCAAGCAACTTTTTAATTTTTCTTGCATCAGTAGTAGCATTGCATTTTTCAATAAAAGCATCATCAAGCTCCACATAATCTTCCTCAGGATCATCACTAAAATAATCAAGTTCAGGTGAACTAACAGGTGTAGTAGCATTAGGAGTTTCAGTATTTTCAATTTGTCTAGACCTAGCAATTGTAACATCTAGAAAAGATCCCAATGAACCACTATCATCAAGCACAAGCAGAAACATTATCAATATTATGAGAGTGTTCAGATTCAGCAGATGTACCCGCATGCGAAGCATGTGGCGGTGAAACAAGTTTATCAATCACAGATGGTGAATCAAGTGTAGCGGAGGTACTCAGAATTGTACCTTTTCTTGTAGTGGATGGTAATATAGCGATATTAGTATCGCGAGGTTTACCCATGATGGAGAATTTGCAGCGAACAATATTAATCCAAGTGAACTTCCAAATAAAGCTATGCTCCCCGGCAACGGCGCCAGAAAATAGTCTTGATGACCCACAAGTATAGGGGATCGCAACGGTCTTCGAGGGAAGTATTACCCAATTTATTGATTCGACACAAGGGGAGACAAAGAACACTTGGAAGCCTTAACAACGGAGTTGTCAATTCAGTTGCACTCGGAAACGAGACTTGCTCGCAAGAGTTTATCGAGTAGTAACGGCTTTATAGCGATAGCGAGTAGTGAAATAACAACGAACAGAGTAATAAAGACAGCAGTAGTGATTTTAGTAAACAGCAGGATTAAAATACTGTAGGCACGGGGACGGATGACGGGCGTTGCATGGATGAGAGAAACTCATGTAACAATCATAGCAGGGCATTTGCAGATAGTAATAAAACGGTGTCCAAGTACTAATCAATCAATAGGCATGTGTTCCATATATAGTCGTGCGTGCTCGCAATGAGAAACTTGCACAACATCTTTTGTCCTACCAGCCGGTGGCAGCCGGGCCTCAAGGGAAACTACTGGATATTAAGGTACTCCTTTTAATAGAGTACCGGAGCAAAGCATTAACATTCCGTGAACACATGTGATCCTCACATCACTACCATCCCCTCCGGTTGTCCCGATTACGTCACTTCGGGGCCATTGGTTCCGGACAGCGACATGTGTATACAACTTATAGGTAAGACCATAAACAATGAATATCTTGATGAAGCAATAACATGTTCAGATCTGAGATCATGGCACTCGGGCCCTAGTGACAAGCATTAAGCATAACAAGTTGCAACAATATCATCAAAGTACCAACTACGGACACTAGGCACTATGCCCTAACAATCTTATGCTATTACATGACCAATCTCATCCAATCCCTACCATCCCCTTCACCTACAGCGGGGGAATTACTCACACATGGATGGGGGAAACATTGCTGGTTGATGTAGAGGCGTTGGCGGTGATGGCGGTGATGATCTCCTCCAATTCCCCGTCCCGGCGGAGTGCCAGAACGGAGACTTCTGGCTCCCGCGACGGAGTTTCGCGATGTGGCGGCGTTCTGGAGGGTTTCTGGCGACTTCGACCTCCCTCCAGGCGTTTTTAGGTCGAGGCGAATAAGTAGTCCAAAGGAGGGCGTCGGAGGCCGGCCGAGGGGGCCACACCACGGGGCCGCGCGGGCCCCCCGGGCCGCGCCGCCCCATGGTGTGGGGCCCTCGGGCCTCCACTTCAATTGCCCTTCTGGCTCCATTAGTTTCCTGGGAAAATAGGGCCTTCTGCATAAATTCCGAGGTTTTTCCCGAAAGTTGGATTTCTGCACAAAAACGAGACACCAGAGCAGTTCTGCTGAAAACAGCGTTAGTCCGTGTTAGTTGCATCCAAAATACACAAATTAGAGGCCAAACAATAGCAAAAGTGTTCGGGAAAGTAGATACGTTTTGGACGTATCAGAGGACCGTGGTCGAAACTATCAACCGAGGCGATGATTTCCTCGGCAGTACCCGAACTATGACGCTCCAGGGCAAATTTCGGCATGTTTTCGGGCAAACACAGGAGGAAACAACAGAGATGATTATCAGAGAAGCAGTGAACAGCGAGGTGATAACAGGGATGATTCTCGCAACAACGAGGCAAAATAGCGGGCCTAGGTTCCCAAGGCCTTTCGTGTCCCCCGAAGAGATGATGAATGGGCCGTGTCAAATGCACTTTTTCCTCGACGAGCAACGGTAAAAGACAGTCAGGGCACCTGCAGAAAGAGCTGTCGAAATTTCGGGCAATGCTAAGGTATGCAGAGCACGCTAATGCGCGGGCAACACAGAGAAATCCTCGAGAACCCAGGAGCGAGATTCACTTGCCGCCTCCTCCCGCGATTACAGAAGACAATCGACATCAACTTAGAATAGCGGCAGCACCACCACCACCACCTTATGTTGATCCCAACTCTCACGGAGCGGTGTCGATGATTCAGAAGGCAAGGCCGTCAAATAGAGCTCAGAAAGTAATCTCGCGACAAGTGTTTATGGCAGAAAAAATGCCTCCACCAACTGTCGAGTATCTTAATTGGTCAGGACAAGATATTGGCTTCACCATAGCAGATCATCCGCAACAAGTTCCTCGACCAGGGCAGTCAGCACTTATTCTGCCAGCAGTTATTGCGGGATTTGATGTCTCTCGAGTGTTCATAGACGGCGGCAGCAGCTTAAACCTCATGTATGCAGACACATTGAGGAAGATGAACATATCCTTAGCAAACTTGAAACCAACAGACACAAGGTTCCACGGTATTACACCGGAGAAGCCAAATTATCCATTGGGGAAGATCAATCTCGACGTTCAGTTTGGAACCCGAGAGAATTATAGAATCGAGAGGCTGGAATTTGAAGTCGTGGATTTTCTGTCGCAGTACCACACTTTGTTGGGACGACCAACATATGCTAGATTTATGGCGGTGCCACACTATACATACCTGCTGTGGAGATTGCCTGGACCAAAGGGACCAATCACAGTCAAAGGAAGCTTCGCCTTAGCTGATAAGTGCGACAAGGATTTTCATCGGCTATCAGAAACTTTCGGGATGCAAGCTGATTTTTTGGCGTCAAAGAGTATGACTGATTACGACGTGCTGCCAGACGTTGGAAGGCCAAACAAAGAATCAACTTTCAATACCGAGAAAAATTCTAAGGAGGTACAGATTCACCCGACAGACCCGAAAAAGACGACGTCCATTGCAACAAATATGGATATCGCATAGGAAAGCGCGCTCGTCAAGTTCCTCCGTGAGCACTGGAAAATCTTCGCATGGTGTCCAGCTGACATGCCAGGAGTACCCAGGGAACTTGCCGAGCACCACCTCAACTTGGATCCTCTCGCGAGACCAATCAAACAACCCTTGTGGCGTTTTTCGGAACCAAACCGCAAAGCTATGTTATCAGAAATAAATCGGCTTAAGGATGTTGGTTTTATCAAAGAGATATCTACAGAAGCCACATGGGTAGCTAACCCAGTGATGGTGCCGAAGAAACACACGACAGTCCTTCGCATGTGCGTCGACTTTACGTGTCTCAATAAACATTGTCCTAAGGATCACTTTCCCCCTCCCAAGGATCGATCAAATCATCGACTCCACGGCAGGATGTGAACGTCTTTCCTTTTTGGATGCATACTCTGGTTATAACCAGATCAGACTAAAAGAAGATGATGAGGCCAAAACAGCGTTTATTACACCTTACAACGTGTTTTGCTACAGAACAATGCCCTTTGGTCTAAAAAATGCGGGAGCAACATATCAGAGGATGATGCAGAAGTGTTTAGCGACACAGATTGGGAAAAACGTGCAAGTATACATCGACGATGTCATCATAACATCAAAAAAGGGGGCAACATTGATCGAGGATCTCAAGGAAACCTTTGACAACCTCGACAAATTTTGCCTCAAATTGAACCCGACGAAGTGTTCTTTTGGCGTCCCAGCAGGAGAACTTCTGGGGTTTTTAGTTTCAGCAAGAGGGATTGAAGCAAATCCCGACAAAATACAAGCTATCGTAACAATGAGGAAGCCAACAAAGTTGAAAGAGATACAGCAGCTAACTGGGCGAGTCGCAGCTTTGAGCAGATTCGTCGCCAGGTTAGGAGAAAAAGCGTTACCATTTTACGCTCTAATAAAGCAAGGAGATAAATTCCAATGGAACGAAGAAGCGGACAGAGCTTTTGAGGACCTCAAACGCAAAATATCGACACCCCCCATCTTGGTGGCGCCAAAAGAGAAGGAGCCTTTGTTACTGTATATTGCAGCCACACCCCAGGTAGTAAGCACAGTCCTGGTCGTTGAAAGGGAGGAAGAAGGAAAACTACACGGAGTGCAGAGGCCAGTATACTTCGTCAGCGAAGTTTTATCGCCCTCAAAACAAAGGTACCCTCAGTACCAAAAGTTAGCATATGGAGTATTCACAACAGCACGAAAATTGCGCCACTATTTTTCGGCACACCCGATCATAGTGGTCAATGAAGCTCCCTTGTCAAATATACTAAACAATCCAGAAGCTACAGGTCGTGTCTCCCTTTGGGGAATAGAACTTTCCCCTCGGGACATCACGTATGAAAAAAGAAAAGCAATCAAGTCGCAAGTTCTGCCAGACTTCATTGCAGAGTGGATGGAGCTGCAAAACACGGGACCCCCGAGACTTGTCGAGAACTCGGACCATGAACTTTGATGGGTCCAAGAGACTAGAAGGAGCTGAGCGCGAGAGTAGTACTTATATCACCTGAAGGCGACAAGTTGAAATACGTCCTTCGGATGACGTTCCCTAACGCATCTAACAATGAAGCAGAATATGAAGCCCTCATACACGGGATGAAGATGGCAAAAGCTTGCGGTGCAACTCGACTAAAAATCTTTGGCGACTCACAATTGGTGGCTCAGCAAGTTATGAACCAATGCGACGCAGTCAATGATAGCATGATGGCGTACAAGGAGGTGTACAATGAGCTTGAGAAGCTGTTTGATGGATGCGAGGTAAATCACATCAGCAGATTGAGCAATGATGAAGCCGACGTTCTCGCAAACATCGGATCACGGTGCCTCCCAATCCCGCCAGGAGTATTTTGGGAAGAAATAGCGGAGAGATCCACGAAGCCAAAAAAGGTACAGAAAAAAGCAAAAGAAGAGAAAACTTCGACACCCTCAAGAAACCACGGAGGATGAAGAGGACCAAGAGCTTGTGATGATGGTACAAGTTCCTTGGATGCAAGCATATATATCATACATCCTCAGGAAAGAAATACCCGATGATCCAGTTGAGGCAAGGCGAGTAATTCGACGCTCTAAAGCTTTCACGATGGTCAAAGGAGAATTATACAAGCGAAGTATTTCAGGCGTCTTGCAAAGGTGTGTCACACCCGAAGAAGGAAGAATAATACTGAAGGATGTACACGAAGGAATATGTGGCCACCACGCAAGTAGTAGAGCTATTGCAGCCAAAGTTTTTCGGGCGGGATTCTACTGGTTGACAGCAATCGAGGACGCCAAGGAAATAGTAAGAACTTGCGACGCGTGTCAAAGGTTTGCCGCAAAACCTCACTCTCCAGCAGCAGAACTAACACCAATACCATTGTCGTGGCCCTTTTCCCAATGGGGACTTGATATGGTGGGCAAGTTACACAAATCCTGGCCAGGAGGAAAGGAGTACATGCTAGTAGTCGTCGACAAATTTACAAAGTGGATAGAAGCGAAACCGATAAATTCACCAGACGGAGCATCCGCAGTAAAATTTATAAAAGGCCTCGTCTTCAGATTTGGAGTGCCCCACAGCATCGTCACGGACAATGGCAGTAACTTCACATCCCACGAATTCAAAGATTATTGCGAAGAAGTGGGTATCAAGTTGCACTTTGCGTCAGTTGCACATCCTCAAACCAATGGTCAAGTCGAGAAAGCCAATGGCATCATCTGCAATGGCATCAAGAAACGCCTGTTAGGACCACTGGAAAAAGCTCGACACACCTAGCCAGAGGAGCTGTCCAGTGTATTATGGAGCATACGAACAACACCAAACACAGCAACGCAAGAAACTCCGTTCTTCTTGGTTCATGGAGCAGAAGCAGTACTACCAATCGAGATAGAGCATAACTCTCCACGAGTCGTGGAATATGATGACGAGGTGTCAAGAAAAGCGCTAGAAGATGATGTCGATGCACTTGACGAAGCTAGAGACGAAGTACTGTCTCGGGTAACCAAGTACCAACAGGACTTGAAAAATTACCACAGTCGACGCTTGCGGCCAAGATCCTTCCAGGTGGGAGACCTAGTTCTTCGGCTCACGCAAAAAAGTCATGAAAAACTCGAGTCACCATGGCTTGGCCCTTACATTGTCACGGAAGTAATCGGAGGAGGAGCGTACAGGATAAAGGACAAGAAGATAGGGGTGGAGGAGCAAAACCCCTGGAACGTGGCGCAACTCAGGCGGTTTTACGCCTAGAGCTGAAATATAGTCCTTGTAAAACTTCAATGTACTGAAACGCCCGCGAGTTTTCAGACGCACTCTTTTCCTTTTTCGGGGCACCGAGTGGGGTCGGGAAAGGTTTTTAATGAGGCGGGCTCGCGGTGCTGCAATATAATAAAGATAGTGTCAATATAACCTCTCTTTATCGACATGCTCAAAGTCTCCGACCCGACGAATTTAAATATAGTTCCTCGAAAAAAGAAAAGCCTTGCCTTGGTATTAAAATACCTCGTGAGTCAATAAAAATACAAAATAGTACTCAACAAAGAAGCTCGGGGCCTGATATTCGCCAAAACTACATATTGAATAAATGCCTTGGTTCAAAACCTCGCAATACACAAATACAGTAAATAGCCACCGAAACACTCGGGGGCTAGACAAATATAGAAATATGATTGCTTCACAATATAATCATAATAATGGGTTACAAAGAAGAGTTATCTACCAGAGGAAAATAATTAGTCATGATTCAATATGTCATCAAGGGTAATTCTGTTTTCTTCAGGAGCAGCGCCAAGAAAATCAGCATAATGACCATCTGCAAAAAGTCGGCATCCATCCGAAGAAGGTCTTCAATCATTTCTTCGGCTATAGGCGAAACCTTCGTGTTAATTCGGTCGACACCAACTCTTCGGCGCCTTACCTTCTCATGAACTTTCGCAACAACACGGGTCGGATCAAGCTTTGAGTGGCGAGATCCGAAGCATGATAAGGGCAAATCTGGCGCCAGCTACTAGTTGAGCTCTGACAAAATCATGGATCTTGTGGGCATCCTTAAATTTCCCCATTAACTCGGGAAGAGTTTGTGGTTGAACGTTCCGAGGAAACATGGAGTTATAAACCATAGACAGGGTCTTCGCACAAAAGTCAAGGAAATCGCGGACCTGAGCCGCGCGATCTTGAAATCTGACGATTTGGCGGGTGCGCTCAGGAGTAACCCAAAAATTGGACCCATGTTGCGCAGCCAGTCTCAACAAAACAGTGGTTCGAGCTTCCACACGTTGGTCTTCGGCAGCAGCATCCAGAAACGAGCCTGATACATCAAACAAAAAATCACGGAACGAATGGTGAAGAACGATATCCAATATGGTTACGAGCGGAAAACAGACCTGTCATGTCCAAACTGGCATCAGTCATTAACTGAAGCATATAATTCTCGCGGGAAGAAGCTTCAGCAGCTTCAGCAACAGCAGCATCTTTCGCAGCGATGGCTTCTTTTGCCTGTTGAAGAGCAATTTCCTCTCTCTCGGACGCTTGTCGAGTTTTTTCCATCATCGCAAGAGTTTGTTTCTTCATGGATTGAAGTTGTTGTCGAAGTTCTTGCAAATCTTCTGACGAATGTTTGCTTGAAGAACCTTCGAGAGGGTTATCAGCGATTGACATTTTCTTCGAGAAGGAAGAAGCGGGAGAAGCATCGGCAGAGCAAGGATTGGTCGAATAGTTGTCAAATATTAACTGGAAAAGAAAGCGCCAGAATCAATGATAGTGCCAGAAGGAATTTCATTAATTTCTAGAAATATTTACATAGGCATTACAAAAGAAGTTTCTCCAAAAGGACTACCAGGATAATTGTCGCCACAGCTAAATTGGCGACAAGGGCAAAAGAAGCAGAGAACGAAAAAACAAAGAGGCATGCAACTAGACCTCCGGCCTTGATGAGCTAGGAGTCGAAGCTGGTTTGATCCCAAGATAGGCCAGGATTTTCTTCGTGTTGGGCTTGGCTGCCTTAATCAACGACCTCCATCTTGACTGCTCTATCTGATCGGTGTCGCCAACCTTCATCCAATCAACAGTTTGTTGGCTGTCAACGACCAGGGCAACAGTACTTTCGACAGCAATCTTCATGTTTTCCTGGCGCATCTTCAGTCCAAGGTCCTCTGATGAATTGAAGCTCTTGGCAAGGGCAAGGAAAGTCGGGGGCTCCACTTTCTTCGGGAAGAAGTAGGGGAACAGCGTCGACAGTCCGCACTAGCATTCACCACGCCTTCACGAATTTCGGATCCATGAAGCTCCAGATAAGAAAGCGCGTCAAGGAGAGGATCATTGTCGGGATTTTCCAGGTCAAACTCTTGGTTTGTTTGGTCTGCCACAGGAAACAAAGCGTTGGTCAAAAACAAGAAACAGCGAGTCGCATAAAAATAGAGGGATCAATAATATTACTTTGAGTGCGTCGACTTTGTGATTTCAGGCGCTTGAGGATCCCCTGCTCACGATCAGCCTGTGCAGTTTTGTGCTCGTTTAAAGCAGTTTCAGCATCCTCAAGTCTTTTCTGCAGATCCTCGACACGAGCAGCTTTTGCTTTGGCTTCATCAGCCTCTGCTTTAGCTTCGCTAGCAATAAGTTCGGCTTTCTTGCGCGCCGCTTCACTTTGCTCCAGTTTTTGAGCAAGTGCGTCGGCACGTTTGTTGGCCTCTGCAAGTTTCTCTGTCGAAGTAAAAAAGAAAGGTCAAAAAGGTTGAGACAAAGGACAGGAGCAAGAAGTCAAAAACAACGACAGCAAAAAAGTTATTACCTTCGACTCTGTTGGCATACTCACGGTACCCAATGAATTGGGATCCGATGCGAATAAGCTCTTTGATCATGGGCTGTCAGAGAAGAATAAAGAAAGAGAAATATCGGTATGAAAAAAGAGTGAAGGCGTGAAAAAGCAAAATAGAGGAAATATAGATATCGACAAACTTACATCATCCAAGAGCAAAGTGGAAGAGCTACCCGATTGAGGGGCAGGTTCAATGATCGTCTCAACCCTTGTTCTTTTTGGTGAAGGAGCAAGGGGGCTTGATGGCGGAGTAGTGGTGACGACGTTTTGTTGAGGAGGCGAAGATTCTTCTCCTTCAACTAGCGTGTCCGAAGCAAGTAAAGTATGTGACGTGCTCGTACGAGGAGCCACGTCAACAGTTGGTATTTCTTCCTCGTCATCGCTATAATTAAAAGAAGACAGCATAAAAAGCAAGACAAGACAAACATTTCGAGTACAGAAATAAGGAGAAATAAAAATGACTTACGAGCTGACGAGGGATTCAAGATAAGGATCATAAGTTGCCTTCTGATGAGAAGGGTCAACTTCTTCGGCTTTAGAGGTGCCGGAATCTTTGACATCATTCCTCTTCCTTTTGGCTTTCGGGGAGACATCGGGAGGAGGAGATTGCGCCGATGAAGTACCTTCGGAGTTACCCGCAGATTTTCGTGAATCCACGGGTTCGTTCACAAAGGATGGAGCTTCTTGATTGTCATCCGTGACAATGGCCCTTTCTTCGACTTCTCCACCCTCAGGAAGAGGAGGAAGCGCGACAAGGTCAGGATGATTCTGCGCAAAATAAAATAGGGAGAGACATCAGGAAAGAAGTTACAAAAAAGTAGCACAGCAACAACAAGATAATAGACAGAGATTACCTGGGGAAGTGGATTGGCGGCGCTGAATGGCTTTACACGACAAGATGCAGGGACAGGATCCTTTTTGCTGAGAGATGAGATTTTTCGGACAAGCTTTTCCAAGTCTTTGACTTTCCAAATCCACCGACAGCCGATCTACATCCTCGTTGCCAGCATATTTCCATAGAGGATTTTTGCGAGCCTGAAGCGGCTGCACTCTAATCCTAAGAAAATATGCAGTAATTTGGATACCCGACAACTCTTTGTCGCGAGTATTTTGCAACTCGTGGATACGAGCCATCAAATTTTCTGTCGACGCCCTTTCTTCTTCGGTGGCCTCCGCGTCCCAGGAGCGGCGGCGAAAGATTTTCTCGGCACCATCAAAAGGAGGGATGTTGTCCTCTGCACATCCATGGTTTTCCTCCTGAATGTACAACCACTTCTTGCGCCATCCTTGAACTGAGTCAGGAAGCTTGACGTCGAAGTAGTCGACAGTGGGACGAACAGAAATCACAACGCCGCCTATATTATAGGCGACATTGGGCGAGCCATTGCGGCGGCAGAAAAAAATGCGCTTCCAAAGCACCCAGTTAGGCTGGACGCCAAGGAAGGCCTCGCACAGAGTGATGAAAATGGAGATGTGAAGGATTGAATTTGGCGTGAGGTGGTGAAGTTGCAAACCATAGACAAAAAGAAGTCCACGGAGAAAAGGATGAATGGGGGCGGAAAGGCCGCGGATGAGATGGTCGATAAAACTTACCCGATACCCCATTGGAGGGGTTGGGTAGCTTTCTTCGTGGGGGAAGCGCAATGCCTGGGGTTTCTTACTGATCCCCAGCTTCTTCAGCATGTTGATGTCCTGAGCGGAAATCTTCGACCTTTCCCACTCCGCCGTTCCAAGATCCGCGGCGGCCATGGAGGATTCCGGCGTACTGTGCCTGGTCGATCGACGAGGTGGCATTAACAATGGCGCAGGATTCGCAGTTTGGAGGTGAGGAGCTCAGGAAGTTGTGGATTGCAAGGAGAAATTCGTAGGAAGACGGCGCGGGCGGAAGTGTCCAAGAAGGAAGAAGATGAATTTATATAGGGGTGCGGTGAAACGACGAACCGTTGGATAAGGAAAATGTGTGACAGATGATAGCCACGTGGCGTCAAGGGTAAAAAAGTAATTCAACGTCGCGGGAGTTACGGTGTGGGCGCCAGAAAAAGCGGAGGACGTGTGTCCCCCACTTGCACGACGTGTCAAGATAGTGGATTAGTTGGGCCCGCATGGCGGCGAGAAAAGGCTTGTCGCAAATTTTTGATAGGCAATCGTGGCTATCATCAGCAACAACGTCATCTTGACAGAGAGAACAAATTCGACTCAACAGCTTCATAAAAGGCGACACGGAAAAATAATGATGGAGCCTTTGATCAAATACAAGTTTCCGATCAAATGCTCGGGGGCTACTTTGGAACAAAGAAAAAGATCTAGAAAGAAAAAATAGAAGTGGCATGAGCCTATGACCAAATATGACTATTTGTTCATAGCCTCGGGGGCTACTCCCATCGGGAGCGCTGTTCGCGCACCCGAGAAATTATAAAACTTCGGGAAAGAAAAGGAAATATGTCGGCATAAGGCGTGGAGCCTACACCCAAGTACAAGTCCTTGGCTGTAGCCTCGGGGGCTACTCCCATCGGGAACGCTGTTCGCGTGCCCGATGAAATTATAAAAAGAAAGAAAGACAGAGAAAAAAGAAAGATAAAAAAGCAAAAGAGTATATTTCGTGTTATAACTAACTCTACATGTACTCCCATCGGGAGAGCAATATAAGTCATCTTTGACTCGATAAAATGTGCCATTCCAACAGCCGGAAAAGCACTCGACAATATATTCTCAGAACGCCAAAGTTGCGATCAATTTCTGAATGCCGCAAATTTGCGAGGGTAAGACCCCAGATCCGTTCTGCCGGGCGTGGCATCGCCGAAGGCTACGCTCTGCTACTTTTATCCGTATCAACGAGATACGAAGGAAAATCCTAACGGACGCGTTAGGTACTCGATAAATTTTACTGGGACTCGACGGAATGGTAAGACCTTAAGCGGCGCTGTCGAAGTTTACACCGGTATCCCGAGATCATGTCCAGGGACGTGATCTTGAAGTAGGTTTTTGCGGATTGCCACGAGAGCAGTTAACTAGTACCTGATCCGTCAGATGAACTAGCCCCAACTACCGTTATCCCTGTACAATATAGAATTTTATGAAGAAATATAGAAAAGTTGAAGCTGTCGAATAAAAATAAACAGTGGAGATTTTCCCTGACTCTACGATTCAAGCAAAATCTCGGGGGCTACTGACATAGGCATCCCAAATGGGCCTACCGAAGATAGTACCCGGGGTTTACTGAAGGCCCACTACCCGAAGAATAAGAAGATTCGGAAGCCCAAGATGTATTTAGGAAAGAAAGAGTTGTATTAGGAAGTGTTATTTGTAATCTGGCGGGATGAGATAGAAACCGTCCCGGACTCTGTAACTTTTACAACAAGAATCCCTCGGCTCCGCCTCCTATATAAAGGGGGAGTCGAGGGACGAAGAGATCATCGAATCATTTTCATAAACCCTAGTTTTCATAATCGTCGAGTACTTTTCGGCTAAAACCTTCGAGATCTACTTGCCCTCTACTTCCAACTAAACCCTAGCCTACAATCCATAGGCATTGACAAGTTGATACCTTGTCAGTTATTGTGACACCGAGCACTTATACATACACTTTTCCGCTCACTTTTGGTTGCACTAACCCCGCTTATCTCGTGTGTGTGTTCCACAACTTTTCCGTGTTTATAGTGATCTTCACATTGACATTTGGATTTTTGGACCTCACCCACTTTTAACAACATACTCGATCTTGGATTTGTCTTTTGGCTTTCCACAACACTCGCCTAACAACATATTTGCTAGCTTTTGCGTGTGGTTTTGCGTGTGTTCCCGATACACTTGATCTTGCTTTCGGCTTGGTGGATTGCCTCAATACTATCTTACCTTGGTAAGAGTGCGAGGTAGTCTCCTTCCACTAACACACACAACATAGTTCTTGTCTTTCCATCATGGATAGGAATGGAGATACAACAAGGGATGAGGAGATCCTCCGCAACACCGAGAGGTTGGCTACTCAACACAACCTATGGATGCAACGACAAGAGTTCAAGGAGCAACTCACCCTCTTCGAGACGCGCATCAATGAGCAATACGATGAGGTGGCTCACAACTTCTCCGCCGTGAACCAAGACTTGGCTCTTCTTCGTGAAGCTACGGACAACTTGAATGGCCAAATGGCGGCCAATGATGCCAACATGGAGCGGCGCATGGATAGCCTCGAGCACGCCATCACCAACTTGGGTCGTCAACGTCGACACCGCTCTACTTCATCGTCCTCAAGCTCGCCACAAGATTACTATTCTCATGGTGGCCTTTCGTCCTCAAGCTCCTCTTCAAGGCATGAAGACCATCATCGACCTCATCGCCCACAAGCTCGTCATAAAGACTCCCGCTCCAACTCTAGGCGTGGAGAAATACATCGCCATGCTCGCCCACATGAGCGTCCTCCACAAGACCAAGTCCTACAACAAGATCGTCACCAAGCGGATCGCCATGCCCACCATGGGCGTGATGGCCATCCCCAAGACCAAGGTCCTCAAGATCAACCTCGGCGAGATCTCCGTCGCCACCCTCGCCATGACTAACGTGGACGAGGAGAGCCGCACCATGATCAAGATGAGAGACCCAACATCGAGCATCGCCCTCAACCGCGACAAGATCTTTAACCACATCCTCACCGTGAACCAAGTGAAGCAAGCGTTCATCTTCAACGCCAACCCAATGCCATGGTTGGCCGTAGAAGACCTCCTATTCCTCCTCAAGCCGCAAGAGATGAAGTCGCCCCTCCTCGTAGAAGAACCTTGGAGGATGAAGAGAACATGTTTGGAAGACTCAAGTTCACCATGCCAAAGTTCAAGGGAGAAGAAGATGCCGAGGCATACCTCTCATGGGCACTCAAGGTTTTTTTTTTGAGAGAAACTGTGAGGCAAAGCCTCACAGCAATTTATTAATATATAAACAAAGTTACAAAGTTACCAAAGTACAACTAGGGTCAAAACAACTAAGGTAAAGCATCAATCCATGCCTGTAGCTGAGATACATGTTTTTGTTTGATCCTATGCTTATGCAGAGAAACTTCATGGATAAAATCTCTCCTCCACAAGGTTGACAAGATATTCCGCATCCACAACTACTCCGGTGCCAAGAAGGTGGCTATGGCGTCTCTTGAGTTCGAGGACTACGCCAACACTTGGTGGTAGCAAGTCCTCACTCTTCGAGAAGAGAAGGGTGAACCTCCTATTGACACTTGGGAAGAAATGAAGAAAGAGATGCATGCTTGCTTTGTCCCCACGCACTACATGACCGACCTCTTCAACAAGCTCCAAAAGTTGAAGCAAGGCACCAAGACCGTTGAGGAGTTCTACAAGGAGATGGAGCTCACTATGATGCGAGCCAACATCCAAGAGTCCGAGGAACAAACCATTGCTCGTTTCTTCAATGGCCTTACTTACCCCATCAAGAGGATCGTCGAGTTCCAACCCTACTCCAACATGGTTGAGTTGGTCCATCAAGCATCGAAGGCCGAGCGCCAAGTGATTGAGGACATCAAGTACTCCAAGGCCAAGACCTATTTCTCCTCCAAGCTCGCTACATCAACTCCTCCTACTACATCAACTCCTCATGCTACAAGTGCCAAGGCCGACGCATCCTCTACACCATCCAAGAAACTGACTATCCAAAGTCGCATGAAGCAAACGGTCTCCTCCACCGCCTCCTCTAAGGCATCCACGGGACCCTCTAGTGTCACTTGCTTCAAGTGTGGCACCCAAGGTCACAAATCGTTTGAGTGCAAGAACACCAAGGTTATGATCACTATGGAGAATGGTGACATTGAGACTCTTGATGAGGATGAATATGAAGCCCTTGTGCAAGCCGCCGTGGAAAGTGAAGAAGCTTATGAGCAAGAAAGTGGAGAAGATCCTCTCTTATGTGAGCATGACCCAAGTCCCTCACTTGTGGTCACTAGGGTGCTAACAACACAACCTCATGCTATGGAAGAGCAACGGTGTAACATCTTCCAAACCCGTGCCGGAATTGGTGGCAAGTCAATCAAGGTCATCATAGATGGTGGAAGTTGCCATAACCTTGCAAGCACCGAGTTGTGTGACAAGCTCAACCTCACTCTCCGTAAGCATCCTCACCCTTACCATATCCAATGGTTGAGTGACAAGGGCAACGTCAAGATACAACATACCGTCACCGTCACTTTCAAGATTGGACCTTATGAGGACACTATCGAGTGTGACGTGGTACCCATGACGGTGTGCCACATGTTGCTTGGCCGCCCTTGGCAATATGACAAGAAGGCTATACATGATGGACTCTCCAACACATACACCTTCAAGGTCAACGACAAGAAGTTCGAGTTGCGCCCGATGACTCCTAGCCAAATCATCGCGGATAATGCGAAGGCTTTAGCGAGGGCACAACTCCGCAGCCACCATAGTGAGATGAGAGGAGAGGGAGCGACCCACCACAAAGAGAGTGAGCGCCACAAGCCATACATGAGTGAGTCCAAGAGTGTCCTTCTAGCCACCAAGAGTGAGTGGAGAGAGCTCCAAGAGAACCCATCCACCATATTGCACTATGTGCTCATATGCAAGGGACCCTCGTCGGCGACTAACGACTTAACCAACATTCCTCCATCTTTGTTGTCTCTTTTGCAGGAATTTCAAGACGTCTTCCCCGACGAGCTCCCTCATGGACTACCACCACTCCGAGGCATAGAACACCGCATCGACCTCATTCCCGGCGCTCCGCTTCCAAACCGTGCCACCTACCGCACCAACCCCGAAGAGACCAAGGAGATCCAACGCCAAATTCAAGATCTCCTCGCCAAAGGGTACGTCCGCGAAAGCCTTAGCCCTTGTGCGGTTCCCGTGATTCTTGTGCCTAAACCGGATGAGACGCAACGGATGTGTATGGATTGTCGCCCCATCAATGCCATTACCGTCCGTTACCGCCATCCCATTCCGCGTTTAGATGACATGCTTGATGAACTTAGTGGTGCCACGATTTTCTCTAAAGTCGATTTGCGTAGTGGTTACCATCAAATCCGCATGGCCATTGGTGATGAATGGAAAACGGCATTCAAGACCAAACTCGGTCTCTATGAATGGCTCGTTATGCCTTTCGGTCTTTCCAATGCTCCATCTACTTTCATGCGCCTCATGAATCACATCTTGCGTCCTCTCATTGGCAAGAGCGTGGTTGTCTACTTCGATGATATTCTTATTTATAGCAAAAACCTCGAGGACCATGTGCAACATGTGAGAGAAGTCTTGTGCATCTTGCGACATGAAAAGCTTTATGCTAACCTCCCTAAATGCACATTTGCTCAAAACAAATTGGTTTTCCTTGGCTTTGTGGTTTCCGCTAAGGGGATTGAAGTTGATTCTTCCAAGGTGGAGGCCATCCATAATTGGCCTACCCCTACAAATGTTGGCCAAGTCTGAAGCTTCCATGGACTTGCCGGGTTTTACCGCCGCTTTGTGAAAGATTTTAGCACCATTGCTTGTCCTTTGAATGAGCTTACCAAGAAGAATGTTCCGTTTGTTTGGGGCAAGGCCCAACAAAATGCTTTTGATGAGTTGAAGAAACGCCTTACCGAAGCTCCTCTTCTTGTTCTTCCAAATTTTGCCAAAACTTTTGAGATTGAGTGTGATGCAAGTGGGCTTGGTATTGGTGGTGTTCTTATGCAAGAGGGCAAACCCGTGGCATACTATAGTGAGAAGTTAGATGGCGCACGCCTCAACTATCCTATATATGACAAACGACATGCAAAATGGGTCGAGTTCATTGAGTCCTTCCCATATGTGATCAAATACAAGAAGGGCAAGGACAATGTTGTGGCGGATGCTCTTTCCCGCAAAAACACCCTTTTGCTAACTCGTTTGGATTTTCATGTTTTGGGACTTGAAGAGATCAAAGAACTCTATCCTTCCGATTCTTTCTTTGCTCCCATATTTGAGAAGTGCTCCGTTGAACGAGGAGTGGATGATTTCTATTTGCATGATGGCTACTTGTTTAAAGCTAACAAGATTTGCATTCCCGAGTCTTCGCTTCGAAAATTGCTTTTGCAAGAGTCACATGGAGGTGGTCTTATGGGACACTTCGGTCGAGAGAAGACATATGCCATGCTCTCAACCCACTACTATTGGCCAAGAATGTACCGCGACGTCGAACGCCTTTGCCGTCGGTGCACCACATGCTTACAAGCTAAGTCTACCTCCAACCCTTATGGCCTTTACACTCCATTGCCTATTCCACATGCACCATGGACCGATATTAGCATGGATTTCGTTCTAGGCTTACCTCGCACTAAGCATGGTCATGATTCCATCTTTGTTGTAGTGGATAGATTCTCTAAGATGGCTCATTTCATACCTTGCCATAAGAGCGACGATGCTTCACACATTGCTTCATTGTTTTTCAGGGAAATTGTTCGCCTACATGGAGTACCGCAAAGCATTGTGTCGGATCGAGACGTCAAGTTCATGAGTTATCTTTGGAAGTCGCTTGTAACATCCCAAGTTTCAATAAAAGGAACAAGATATAACATTCAAGAATCCAAAATTTGGAGCCAACAAAAACTTTTTCTCATCATATAGGACTATGCATATTAGCTCACCTTATTAATTTAATTGAGTGTGCTTTTGCCATGATGCTTGTTTATGTGTTACTCTCATTCTAAAACCCTAGCAATGATCACTTGATCACCCATAGCCAAATAAAAATAAAATAGAAAGGGAATTCTAAAAATCCACTTCACCCTCACATAAGGCCTATGCCATTTTTACAAATCTTTGATCTAGGCCAAATTGGTTTGCACCATCACTTGTAAATGGTTACTAAACACTTATTAACCCCTTTGAAATCAAGCCAACTCAATTCAAATCAAATTTGAATCAAAATGGAGCTCACATGTGATTATGGTCATATGTGCCATTTTTACCCTGATGCCCACTTTGAGCCCCTGGATTTTCACTTTTCACTTCTACACTTGGTCAAACCTTTTCACCTCATCCAAGACAACATCAAGCACTTCAACTTTGCCCAAAACCACCACCCCAAATTCATTACCAATTTCAAATGAGAAGCAAGCAAAGTTGGAACAAACTCACATATGCAAGATCATATGCAAAATGTGATTTTGCATCTCAATTCCATTTTCATCACCACCACCACCAAAATGCTCCATTTAATATATGATTACAACCCACTAAAAAGAATTTCAAAATTCAAAAATTATTTTCTTTCGGGCATTTGATCGAACACTTGGCAGGCAGGGTGAAAAATGTTGCCCATACTGAAAATTTGAGAGGACCAAGTCCAACCTAAGCCACCACAGCAACCCCTGGACCCTCCTCTCACTTCACAACATCAGTTCCACCACTTGCACTGGCCATGGTTTGATTTAATCAACCAAACCATGCCATGCCGTGGCATGGCATGCCACCATCATGCCACCATTGCCTCCGGTCACCTCTGGCCCGAACCCTCATGTCCACCGGCTCCCTCTCACCTCACTCGGACACGCTCATGCCATCCCTTGACCGAGACCGAGCTCGCACGCGTCAGCACACGAGCGCCCAGACACGCCCAGGACTCGCCCATGCCGCGCCAGAGCGCGCATGGCGTTCACCCTGGACGCACCAGAGCGTGCTGACGCCCGTGTCCTCGCGTCACCTCGACCCCTCCTCTCAGCACCAGTCGACGCACGACGGCTCACTGGACCGCCTGGACACGCTCACTGGCCCGCGGGAACGCCAGGCGCGACGACTACGACGACGAGCTTCCGCCACGGTGACGCACACTCCCGTCAAGCTCATCGTCGCCTCAGAGCCTCGTTTTCACCACCATCAAGCGCATCAGCCTCGCCAGGACACCAGTAACACGATGCGCCCATCCCTTGCCTCTTCGCAGCCCTGGACCGACGACGACGCCGGCGACCCTAGCCGAGCGCCACGACCACCTCCCGCGCCTATAAAAGGGGAGCCCCTCCCACTGAACTGAGCACGCCAACACCTTCCACTCATCCTCACAGCTCTCCTCGACCGCTCAATTTCACCAGTTAGCCACCCCACTGCTCCAATCGCAAGATCGACGCCGCCGCCAGTACACGGAGTCGCCGGAGCAGAGGCCGCCATTGGAGACGCAAGCTGCTTCCGGGCGCTTCCTCATCCACTCCAACGTCGCTGCGCACATCGCCGACGACCGCCGGAGCTCCGACGAGCTCGCCGACCCCCTACCGCCGTCGCCAGTGAGTCCCCTCTCGCCGGAGACGAAGGCCTCCCTCGACCGTGCGATCCCCTTCTAATCGCACGGCTCGCGTTGCGCGTACCGTTTCGGCGTGTGAGTCACGCTGACGCGTGGACCCCACGCTGTCAGGCGGCCCGCTGCGCTGGACGCAGTACTGGACCGGCCCAATTTCTTTTCTCTCTGCAGCCCAGCTATTTCCCGCGCGAGCCCACGGTTTGAATTCAAAATTGGAAAATAGAAAAATACCCTAATCTGATGCAAAATTTGAAATTCAATAGGGACAAATCTACTCGGCCAAATTTTACAAACTTGATATTGTTGGAAAGCTTAGGATTTTATCTACACCATGCCACTGGATAGAACCCTGGATCTATTGTAGAATTAAAATGACAAAATAAACAAGGCAGGGACTTTTCTGCCTTATAATAATTCTTAAAAATCAACCATAAATGCTTTTCAGTTAATTCCACCTCCAATAATTCACATTTCACTTATACTAATTGTTTCTACAAAAATATGCCATGCCTACCTTGAATGATCATGGCTTAGATGATTTAAATGACTTTATGGCTATTTCTAGTCAAAGGTATTGTCCAAAACTATTAAGAAATCTTATGAGAGAGTTTCTCTCATTTAAATCTTGTCACCACCAATTCCAAATGAAGTAGAGACTATGGTCATTTAGGTCCCATAGGAATTGTTGGTGATATTAAATCTTTGATATGCTAGAATTAAATTGTATGAGGTGCTCACCTCATTTAAATCACTTTCTCCAAATAATAAGTGTGAAGAGGTTGACTTGGGTCAACCTAGGTCACATATTATGCATAAGAGAAATTAAATCTTAATAAGATAATGAGAGGAAATTATTTCTCTGAATAATTCAAAGTAACATTTAAGATTAGTATGAGAGGAAATTATTTTTCTTAAATAATAAGAAAAACACATCCACCAACTTAATAGTAATATGTGATGCTAGTTTAAGTGTGTGAACCATGTTTGTGCCTAGTTTAGTAAATTAGTTTGGTGTGATGATTGTGTACTCCGTATTCGTATTTTAGACGCTAGTACCGAGGAGTACCCGGAGGAGGAGGAGGTCTACTTCCAAGAAGAAGAAGACCACTTTGACCAGTTTCCCAACCAAGGCAAGATAATACTCTTGCAAAGTGCAAAGCTCACCATGAGCAAGGCATTACCCCACTTACTTTATGCTTATGATCCTATTTCCCAGTTTTTCTTTACAAGCCTTATTTACTTTTGTTTTATCAAAGTACTTTTTGATTTATGATTTACTTGGTTAGTATTGAGTTAGTACAAGAGTATCAAACTTAGCCTAGAAGCAAAGCAAGTACTTAGCACCCCTCATACATAGTTGCTAGTGCTAAATTAAAAATGACTACTCTAGATGGGAACATGTGTTTATGAAATGATGATGGTGAAAACCTTGGGAATGATGAGTCATTTCCATTGAAAGATTTTGAAGGTGAATATGACACTGAAATTGACTTGGTGATTTCAGCTAAAAACTGATGATTGAGTTGGATGCGATACCATTCCAATTTTTAAGTACCCCCACAATACCTGATTATGGGTAGGGCTTAGCTGGAAATTTATGTGTCTTAGTATGGGTTCCCTCTGAACACACATCATAGGGGTTATGCTTGAGGCTGCCTCCGTTGTTGAGAAATGATGTGAATTGATGGTGAATTGTACGGCCAAGCCCTGTGCAGTTCCCGGGTTAACAGTTGGTTTTCACCGGGAGGCCAAGCTCATGGGGAGAGGTGCCTATACTAGGGTGTGTAAGTGAAAGGTTAACGGTTGATGATCCGCGTACTGAGTTACGATTATTCGGGGTTTTATCCACGACGGATGTAATCAAATGTTGTGGCACAAGTGTGCAACCTCTGCGAGTGTAGAACTATTCGAATAGCCGCGTCCGCGGATATGGACAATTGGAAAGGCCATTCTGTTTCCGTCATCAGAATTTATATCTATGTGGTTGGTGTTGTTGACTTGGAACTTGAACGGTGACTTTGAATTTGAACCACAAGCTGAGTGGTGGGAATGACACTAATGTTCCCACTTGAGTTAGTTAGCACATGAGGAGTTGTTTACTAAAATGTTTATCAAATAAAATTGGCTTTATGCAAATAAACTTAGAGCTTAGAACACCATCAATAGTAATGTTAGTACTTACATTAGTATTAGATTGTGAGTACATAATGTACTCACGGCTTTGTCCCTGGCTATTCAAATGGCCAGAATATGAAGCCGAGCAGCAGTACGAGGAGGACGATCAGCAGGACGTCTACCACAACTAGGAGCTTCTAACGTCAAGCGTTGACCTGTGGACTAGAGAGTCCTTGTATCTTACGCTTCCGCTATGAACTTGTGTTTGTTCGTTGATCATTAGATCAACTATTTGTGTAATATGGATCATGTGATTCCAAGTTGTAAGACATTATGGTTTGTAATGAATGATGACTGTGATACTTAACTATTATGCCTCGCAACAACAATTTCCTGGGATTGCGATGTATGACATAATAGGCATCCGGACTTAAAAATCCGGGTGTTGACAAGTTGGTATCAGAGCCATTGTTTGACCTTAGGAGACCCTAGTTAGAAATGGACGTTCTGAAAATTTAGTTTCGAAAAGGAATGAAGTATTTCTGAAAATTTAAGTCTTTGTCTTCTCTTTGAGTTCTTTGGAAAAACAAGACGTCATGCTCTTCCTTAGAAATATAACTAAAATTTTGCCACACTTGTTCACCTCTCTAACTTAATCCTTTACTTCACTTTCAGATGGAGCCCGTGAACACGAAGTTTTACCAGCTTGGGAATGGGGGAAGCTTGATCTTCGAGCACGACCTCAACGCCTGTCCGACCACCTTGGTCGCCCGCACCCCGAGTTCCATGGATCGCGGATCACGGACCAGCCGGGAGGCGAGATGCGGTGGATCATCACCGCTGACTTGAGGGGGAAGATGGAGCCTCCCACTTCCGAGAGGATCCTCTTCTCCTTCATGGAAAGCAACGCGGCTGGACGGACTTGCTCGCGCCCTTCGGGAGGGACTCGCACGCCTGTGCGGGATGAGCGGAGAGGCACTCAGGGACCCTCGCTTTTCCCACCTCGCGGGGCGTAACTCTGCTGGAGAGCCCATGGACATGCCATCCCACCCGGAGCTGAAGCACCATGTGGAGCATCTCGATTTCATGCTTGTACCACACTCGGCGGGATCTCGACCACTCCCGTGAGTACGCCAACCAGACTCACGCCCGCATCATCGAGCAAGGAGACGCCATCAAGATGCTCGCCAATGACCGCAGGACTCTCCGCCAGCAGAGGGCGAAGAAGGATGCCACTATCACCCGTCTCCGCGCGAAGATAGCAGCCCTCGAGGCCACTGTCAAGGCCCAGGAGGAGCAGATGAAGAAGATGGAGGAAGATGGAGATGACATTCAGGGAGGAAGTGCCTTCCTGAGTGACGACGATGACTTTGAGGATGATGAGAACACCGAGGAGGAAGACTACGAGTTCCTCGACGCTGGAGAAGATGACCATGTGGACATAGAGGTGGATGAGGATGAGGAGTAGTTCACTTATGCACTATCATAGGTGTGAGTTGTATCCCGCCCCATGTATCGTAGCTTGGAGAAGAAGGGTTCTTAAAACCCTTAGTGTGTTAGCTTGTAATGTGTGTGGTTTGCTATGAATGAATGTATGTTTGTGACATCATGAAAAGACTTCAAGTTTTAAGTTTTTTTTGAACTTAAACACAAAACAAGCCATAGAAAATTTCCCTCTTATCTCATGATCTATCTCAATGCTCAGATGGCCCCACCAACTCGCAACACGAATCAAGACGCTATGCTGCAGATGTTGCAAGTTATGCTGGAAGATAGAGAAGCAGAAAAAGCTGAACGGCAAGCCAACCTTGCAGCGCTTCAATAGCTTGCCAACAACAATCAAGGCCACCATGATCATCCGGGATCCAAGCTCAAGAACTTCCAGAATACCAACCCGCCAGTTTTCAGCAAGACTGAGGAACCACTTGATGCAGATGATTGGCTCCAAACTATGGAGAACAATCTAGAAGTAGGCTGAGTTGAAGAGAATGAGAAAGTGCTTGTTTGCCACGCACTACTTAGCGGGACCGGCAAGAGCTTGGTGGACAAGCACCCGTGCCATGAACGCGGGACAGTTTATCACTTGGACTGATTTCAAGCTCAAGTTCAGCAAGTACCATGTGCCCCGGGTCCGATAAAGAAGATGAGAGATGAGTTCCGTGAAGCCGAAGCAAGGCCGGATGTCAGTGGTGGAATACCGCGACAAGTTTCTCACTGCTTGTCAAGGTACGCCCCGGATGAGACCGACACTACTGAGAAGAGGAAGGAAAGGTTTCTGAATGGACTGCATGATGAAATGCAGACTGTGTTGATCAACATCCCCTTTGCCGACCTCGAAGCCCTTGTTGACTCCGCCATCCAAATGGAAGGCAAACTGCACCAAGCCAGCGAGAACCGCAAGCGCCGCATGATGAACCAGAGTGGATCAAGCCACCCACAGAAGTATTGCCCTAGCTCAAGCGGAGGTTTCACTCCGAGGAACAACAAGCCACCAATGCAGATGTCACGTCCGGTTTATCAGAACCGGAGTGGAGGAAACCCCAGGCCAGGAGGCCACTACAACAACAACAACAACTACTACTACAACCGCGCTCCGCCGAGAGCCCCCAACCACAACAACAGCAACAACAACACCAACACCGCACCAAGGACCGGGAGCAATGCGATCCCTGTCGCGAACAAGCAAGACAAGACCACCATCACTTGCTATGAGTGTGGTGTAGTGGGGCATTACTCCAATGAGTGTCCCAAGAGGCTCGCCAAGCTCGCGAGCAACCCCGCACCACCGGCTCAGCAGCAACGCCGTGTCTCCACCGGCAAGAAGTTCGCCCCCAACAACCCGCACAACCGCGGAGGTCGCCTCTACCACATGAATGCTGAGGAAGCCCGGGAAGCACCGACGTGGTGCTGGGTATGTTCTCTGTTAACTCAATACCGGCAAGAGTGTTGTTTGATTACGGAGCATCGCATTCGTTCGATTACTGAAGATTTTGTGTGCACTAGTAAGATTCAACCAATCAGCTTGAAACATGTCATGGTAGTTCAAATACCTGGATCAACCACTAAAGCTAGAAAATTTTGCAAAGATGTACCCATCAGAATCCATGAAATAGATTTTTATGCAAACTTGATTGTTCTGGGAACAAAAGGAGTGGAAGTAGTCCTGGGTATGGATTGGATGGAGAAACATCATGGATTGATAGACTGCGCCAAGAAGGCCATCACCATGACTAGTAGCACCGGAATAATAATAGAACACTTATCTGAAAAACTACCCAGAAATTTCACCTGCAACCAAAGTGTAGCTAAGCCAACTACTGGATCAAATCGGGAGTCGTTTGTCGATACCACGATGTGTTTCCGGATGATCTACCCGGTATGCCCCCGGATCGGGATATCGAGTTTATCATCGAGTTAATCCACTGGAACGAGGACCTATAGCCCGAGAGAGCCTATAGCATGAACCCCGCGAGTTAATGGAGCCGAAGAAGCAAGCTGGATGATATGCTTGTACAAAGGTCTGATTCGACCAAGTGCGTCGCCTTGGAGATCACCAGTTTTGTTTGTGGATAAAAAGGACGGTGCCACTCGTTTGGTTACGGATTATCGTAAGCTTAACGATGTCACCATCAAGAACAAATATCCCATGCCAAAGATAGAAGATCTGTTTGACCAGCTAACCAGTGCCCAAGTATTCTCAAAGATTGATCTGAGGACAGGTTACCATCAACTGAAGATCCGAGCAACAGATATTCCAAAGACTGCCTTTACCACCAGATATGGACTGTATGAGTACAATGTCATGTCCTTTGGACTGACCAATGCCCCCGCTTATTTCATTAACCTCATGAATAAGATCTTTATGGAATTCCTGGATAAGTTTGTCGTTGTCTTCATTGACGACATCCTTATCTACTCCAAATCAGAAGAAGAACATGAGCAACATTTGGAAGTGGTTCTAGAAACCCTTAGGCAGCATCATTTGTACGCCAAGTTTAGCAAATGTGAGTTTTGGTTGAAGGAAGTAGGATTCCTGGGACACATCCTGTCTGCAGGAGGAATTGCTGTAGACCCCGCAAAAATTAAAACCGTTGAGGAATGGAAAGCCCCAACCACCCAGACTGAAGTCCGAGCATTTCTGGGATTAGCGGGATATTACCGCCGATTCGTTGAAGGATTTTCAAGCATCGCAAGACCAATGACTCAACTGCTGAAGAAGGACCGGAAATTTGACTGGAATGACAAATGTGAAGAAAGCTTTCAGCTACTCAAGCTCAGATTAACCACAACCCCAATATTGATCATGCCCGATGTCACCAAGCCTTTTGATGTCTATTGTGATGCATCCAAGACTGGTCTTGGATGTGTGTTGATGCAAGAAGGCAAAGTGATATCTTACCTATCCAAGCAACTGAAGCAACATGAACAGAACTATCCAACTCATGACTTGGAGTTAGCAGCCGTAGTGTTAGCCCTGAAGGTTTGGCGTCATTACCTCATGGGTAATCGATGCGAGATATATTCAGATCACAAGAGCCTGAAGTACATTTTCACCCAGAAGGAGCTGAACATGAGACAGCGCAGATGGATACAATTAATCAAGGATTACGACATGGAAATTCACTACCACCCCGGCAAGGCCAATGTGGTAGCGGATGCCTTGAGCAGACTGCCGTGTCAGTTGAACTCCATGATCGCAATAGAGCAACCAAGCCTGTACCAAGAGTTTGAACAATTCAGACTAGAGCTAGTGAGCGAAGGATTCCTCGCCAGCATTGAGCTCCAACCCACTTTGATGAGCCAGATAAAGGAAGCCCAGAAGGGAAATGCCAGCATTGACGGAATAAAGAGTCAGATAGCTGCAGGAAAGGCACCAGGATTTACCGTAGATGAAGAAGGAGTTCTTTGGTACAACGAACGCCTGTGTGTACCGTCAGATTCAGAGTTGAAGCAAGTCATTCTGAAGGAAGCTCATGATACACTGTATTCCATTCATCCCGGAGGAACCAAGATGTACCAAGACCTGAAAGAACAATTCTGGTGGCACGGAATGAAGCGAGAGATAGGAAGCTACATCGCCAAGTGTGATATCTGTCAACGAGTCAAAGCAGAACATCAACGACCCGCAGGACTGTTGCAACCCTTACAGATTCTCGAGTGGAAATGGGATTACGTCGGTATGGACTTTATCACAGGATTGCCCAAATCTAGCAGAGGAAATGACTCCATTTGGGTAGTCATCGATAGGTTGACCAAGGTTGCACATTTCATCCCTGTCAAGACCACATACCAAGGCCCAAAGCTAGCTGAGTTATACATCTCCAGAATAGTCAGCCTGCACGGAACCCCGAAGTCAATTGTGTCAGATAGAGGATCACAATTCACCTCAAGATTCTGGCAGAAAGTGCATGAAGGACTAGGAACCCGTCTGAATTTCAGCACAGCTTATCACCCGCGAGCTGACGGACAGACCAGAGAGAGTCAACCGGATACTTGGAAGATATGTTGAGAGCCTGTGTGCTAGAGTACGGATCCAAATGGGAAGACTGCCTACCATATGCAGAATTCTCCTACAACAATAGCTACCAAGCCAGCTTACAGATGGCCCCCTTTGAAGCCCTATACGGAAGGAAATGCCGCACCCCTCTGAACTGGTCGGAAGTCGGAGATAGTCAAGTCTTCGGCCCCGATGTTCTCCGCGAAGCCGAAGAGAAGGTGCACAAGATCCGCGAGTACCTCAAGACCGCCCAGTCAAGACAGAAGAGCTACGCCGACAAGAGACGCCGAGAGATGACATTCGAGATCGGAGATTTTGTGTATCTCAAAGTCTCACCCCTCAAAGGAATGCAGAGATTCCAACTCAAAGGAAAGCTCACCCCCAGATATGTCGGACCATTCAAAATTCTGAGTCGCCGAGGAGAAGTCTCATATCAGTTGGAACTGCCGGAAGAAATGTCCGCCATACACAATGTGTTTCACATCTCACTGCTTCGGAAGTGCCTAGAAGTGCCGGAAAAGACCGAAGTATTCAAGAACATCGACCACAGAGCCATTGATATCAACAAGGATCTAACCTACCGCGAAGTGCCTATTCGCATCCTTGAAGAAGCATTCAGGACCACCCGCACCAGGAGTATCAAGTTCCTGAAGATACAATGGAGTAATCACACCGAAGAAGAAGCAACTTGGGAACGCGAGGATGACATGAAGAAGGAATACCCAGATCTCTTTAGTACCTAGTTTTCTCTAGATCTCGGGACGAGATCTTTTGTAAGGGGGAAGGGTTTGTAACATCCCAAGTTTCAATAAAAGGAACAAGAGATAACATTCAAGAATCCAAAATTTGGAGCCAACAAAAACTTTTTCTCATCATATAGGACTATGCATATTAGCTCACCTTATTAATTTAATTGAGTGTGCTTTAGCCATGATGCTTGTTTATGTGTTACTCTCATTCTAAAACCCTAGCAATGATCACTTGATCACCCATAGCCAAATAAAAATAAAATAGAAAGGGAATTCTAAAAATCCACTTCACCCTCACATAAGGCCTATGCCATTTTTACAAATCTTTGATCTAGGCCAAATTGGTTTGCACCATCACTTGTAAATGGTTACTAAACACTTATTAACCCCTTTGAAATCAAGCCAAGTCAATTCAAATCAAATTTGAATCAAAATGGAGCTCACATGTGATTATGGTCATATGTGCCATTTTTACCCTGATGCCCACTTTGAGCCCCTGGATTTTCACTTTTCACTTCTACACTTGGTCAAACCTTTTCACCTCATCCAAGACAACATCAAGCACTTCAACTTTGCCCAAAACCACCACCCCAAATTCATTACCAATTTCAAATGAGAAGCAAGCAAAGTTGGAACAAACTCACATATGCAAGATCATATGCAAAATGTGATTTTGCATCTCAATTCCATTTTGATCACCACCACCACCAAAATGCTTCATTTAATATATGATTACAACCCACCAAAAAGAATTTCAAAATTCAAAAATTATTTTCTTTCGGGCATTTGATCGAACACTTGGCAGGCAGGGTGAAAAATGTTGCCCATACTGAAAATTTGAGAGGACCAAGTCCAACCTAAGCCACCACAGCAACCCCTGGACCCTCCTCTCACTTCACAACATCAGTTCCACCACTTGCACTGGCCATGGTTTGATTTAATCAACCAAACCATGCCATGCCGTGGCATGGCATGCCACCATCATGCCACCATTGCCTCTGGTCACCTCTGGCCCGAACCCTCATGTCCACTGGCTCCCTCTCACCTCACTGGACACGCTCATGCCATCCCTTGACCGAGACCGAGCTCGCACGCGTCAGCACACGAGCGCCCAGACACGCCCAGGACTCGCCCATGCCGCGCCAGAGCGCGCATGGCGTTCACCCTGGACGCACCAGAGCGTGCTGACGCCCGCGTCCTCGCGTCACCTCGACCCAGCACCAGTCGACGCACGACGGCTCACTGGACCGCCTGGACACGCTCACTGGCCCGCGGGAACGCCAGGCGCGACGACTACGACGACGAGCTTCCGCCACGGTGACGCACACTCCCGTCAAGCTCACCGTCGCCTCAGAGCCTCGTTTTCACCACCATCAAGCGCGTTAGCCTCGCCGGGACACCAGTAACACGATGCGCCCATCCCTTGCCTCTTCGCAGCCCTGGACCGACGACGACGACGCCGGCGACCCTAGCCGAGCGCCACGGCCACCTCCCGCGCCTATAAAAGGGGAGCCCCTCCCACTGAACTGAGCACGCCAACACCTTCCACTCATCCTCACAGCTCTCCTCGACCGCTCAATTTCACCAGTTAGCCACCCCACTGCTCCAATCGCAAGATCGACGCCGCCGCCAGTACACGGAGTCGCCGGAGCAGGAGGCCGCCATTGGAGACGCAACTGCTTCCAGGCGCTTCCTCATCCACTCCAACGTCGCTGCGCACATCGCCGATGACCGCCGGAGCTCCGACGAGCTCGCCGACCCCCTACCGCCGTCGCCAGTGAGTCCCCTCTCGCCGGAGACGAAGGCCTCCCTCGACCGTGCGATCCCCTTCTAATCGCACGGCTCGCGTTGCGCGTACCGTTTCGGCGTGTGAGTCACGCTGACGCGTGGACCCCACGCTGTCAGGCGGCCCGCTGCGCTGGACGCAGTACTGGGCCGGCCCAATTTCTTTTCTCTCTGCAGCCCAGCTATTTCCCGCGCGAGCCCACGGTTTGAATTCAAAATTGGAAAATAGAAAAATACCCTAATCTGATGCAAACTTTGAAATTCAATAGGGACAAATCTACTCGGCCAAATTTTACAAACTTGATATTGTTGGAAAGCTTAGGATTTTATCTACACCATGCCACTGGATAGAACCCTAGATCTATTGTAGAGTTAAAATGACAAAATAAACAAGGCAGGGACTTTTTTGCCTTATAATAATTCTTAAAAATCAACCATAAATGCTTTTCAGTTAATTCCACCTCCAATAATTCACATTTCACTTATACTAATTGTTTCTACAAAAATATGCCATGCCTACCTTGAATGATCATGGCTTAGATGATTTAAATGACTTTATGGCTATTTCTAGTCAAAGGTATTGTCCAAAACTATTAAGAAATCTTATGAGAGAGTTTCTGTCATTTAAATCTTGTCACCACCAATTCCAAATGAAGTAGAGACTATGGTCATTTAGGTCCCATAGGAATTGTTGGTGATATTAAATCTTTGATATGCTAGAATTAAATTGTATGAGGTGCTCACCTCATTTAAATCATTTTCTCCAAATAATAAGTGTGAAGAGGTTGACTTGGGTCAACCTAGGTCACATATTATGCATAAGAGAAATTAAATCTTAATAAGATAATGAGAGGAAATTATTTCTCTGAATAATTCAAAGTAACATTTAAGATTAGTATGAGAGGAAATTATTTTTCTTAAATAATAAGAAAAACACATCCACCAACTTAATAGTAATATGTGATGCTAGTTTAAGTGTGTGAACCATGTTTGTGCCTAGTTTAGTAAATTAGTTTGGTGTGATGATTGTGTACTCCGTATTCGTATTTTAGACGCTAGTACCGAGGAGTACCAGGAGGAGGAGGAGGTGTACTTCCAAGAAGAAGACCACTTTGACCAGTTTCCCAACCAAGGCAAGATAATACTCTTGCAAAGTGCAAAGCTCACCATGAGCAAGGCATTACCCCACTTACTTTATGCTTATGATCCTATTTTCCAGTTTTTCTTTACAAGCCTTATTTACTTTTGTTTTATCAAAGTACTTTTTGATTTATGATTTACTTGGTTAGTATTGAGTTAGTACAAGAGTATCAAACTTAGCCTAGAAGCAAAGCAAGTACTTAGCACCCCTCATACATAGTTGCTAGTGCTAAATTAAAAATGACTACTCTAGATGGGAACATGTGTTTATGAAATGATGATGGTGAAAACCTTGGGAATGATGAGTCATTTCCATTGAAAGATTTTGAAGGGGAATATGACACTGAAATTGACTTGGTGATTTCAGCTAAAAACTGATGATTGAGTTGGATGCGATACCATTCCAATTTTTAAGTACCCCCACAATACCTGATTATGGGTAGGGCTTAGCTGGAAATTTATGTGTCTTAGTATGGGTTCCCTCTGAACACACATCATAGGGGTTATGCTTGAGGCTGCCTCCGTTGTTGAGAAATGATGTGAATTGATGGTGAATTGTACGGCCAAGCCCTGTGCAGTTCCCGGGTTAACGATTGGTTTTCACCGGGAGGCCAAGCTCATGGGGAGAGGTGCCTATACTAGGGTGTGTAAGTGAAAGGTTAACGGTTGATGATCCGCGTACTGAGTTATGATTATTCGGGGTTTTATCCCTGACGGATGTAATCAAATGTTGTGGCACAAGTGTGCAACCTCTGCAGAGTGTAGAACTATTTGAATAGCCGCGTCCGCGGATATGGACAATTGGAAAGGCCATTCTGTTTCCATCATCAGAATTTATATCTATGTGACTGGTGTTGTTGACTGGAACTTGAACGGTGACTTTGAATTTGAACCACAACTGAGTGGTGGGAATGACACTAATGTTCCCACTTGAGTTAGTTAGCACATGAGGAGTTGTTTACTAAAATGTTTATCAAATAAAATTGGCTTTATGCAAATAAACTTAGAGCTTAGAACACCATCAATAGTAATGTTAGTACTTACATTAGTATTAGATTGCGAGTACATAACGTACTCACGGCTTTGTCCCTGGCTATTCAAATGGCCGAATATGAAGCCGAGCGAGCAGTACGAGGAGGACGATCGGCGGGACGTCTACCACAACTAGGAGCTTCTAACGTCAAGCGTTGACCTGTGGACTAGAGAGTCCTTGTATCTTACGCTTCCGCTATGAACTTGTGTTTGTTCGTTGATCATTAGATCAACTATTTGTGTAATATGGATCATGTGATTCCAAGTTGTAAGACATTATGGTTTGTAATGAATGATGACTGTGATACTTAACTATTATGCCTCGCAACAACAATTTCCTGGGATTGCGATGTATGACATAATAGGCATCCGGACTTAAAAATCCGGGTGTTGACATCGCTCATGGCAAAGTTTGGAGTGAAGCTCTTATTCTCATCATCCTCGCACCCGCAAACGGACGGCCAAACGGAAGTGGTCAATCGAAGCCTCTCCACCCTCCTACGCATCCTCGTGAAGAAGAACTTGAAGTCATGGGAAGAATGCCTTCCACACGCGGAGTTCGCCTACAACCGCGCCAAGCACTCGACTACATCAAGGAGTCCCTTCATGGTCGTCTACGGGTTTGAGCCGCTCACGGCACTCGACATACTCCCGCTCCCACTTCATGAGCGGATCAACATGGATTTCGACAAGCGCACCGCCGCCGTGAAGAAGCTCCATGAAGAAACAAGAGCTACCATTCAAGAACATGTCCTTCGTCAAGCTACCCGCCTCAACGCCAAGAAGAAGGAACGCATATTTCAAGAAGGCGACCTTGTTTGGATCCACCTCCGGAAGGAAAGATTCCCTCATGAACGCAACTCGAAGCTCAAGCCAAGAGGAGTTGGTCCCTTCAAGGTCCTCAAACGCATCAACAACAACGCTTACGTCATCGACATCCCCACCTCCAAGTACTTGGTGAGCAACACATTCAACGTTGCGGACTTGTCGCCATATCATGAAGATGAGGAGGAACAAGAGTCGAGGACGACTCTTTCCCAAGGGGGGGGAGATGATGCGGGGTGGCCTTCGGTCACCTCCACACCAAGACCAACAAGTCCCCCAAGTGGACCGATGACACGAGCCCGAGTCAAAGCTCTACATGATGAGGTGAACTCGCTCCTCACCACCCTTGATCTTGGTACCCCTTTGGATGGATTGCTACCTCATGCCGACGTGCTATGTGTCATTAGGTACAAGGCGCATCAAGACCCCGGAGAGGAGGAGACGCCAAGGTCAAGAGAGGAAGGGAAGCCACTGGACATGGAGATGATCTTGAAGCCGAAGCCGACGTCGCTCGAAGCGCTCCAAGGAAGAGATGGAGGCTGGCCGGTCACAGGCCCGGTCAGACCGGACCAGCAACCGGACGCCCCGGTCACAGGCCCGGTCAACCGGGCGCAAACCGGACCAGTCCCCTCATACCGGACGACGATCGGACCCAGGACCGGATTCCTCGCAGAAGTCCGGTTTGCGCCCGGTCAACCGGATCCATGACCGGACAGCCCGGTCACTGGCCCGGTCAGACCGGACCCAAACCGGATCTGATGGGAACGCCCCACCAAACTGCCTTAACTTATCCCTTTGCGTACCTGTTCGCCCTTGCTGGCCATGTGTGCCTATATAAGTAGCTGGGACCCCTCATTAGCTCTTTAGACTTGTTTTGAACTCAAACCTACCTTTGAGCTTAGTCTCCCTTGGGTATCATCCCTCTGTAATCAAGGCACCTTGGTTGTTGACTTTGATCTTGTTGAGTGAGATTCTAGTACAAGTTACTCTCTCTCTCCCTCACCAAGCTCTTCCTCTCCAGCCCCAATCTCTCTCCGGGAATTCTGCCACGTGCCTCTTCCTCGGAGATTCTATTGGCGTGGTCCATCGAGCCACGGAGGTAAGCATCGGGTGTATCGGGTTGGTGTGCGTGCGTGAGTCTCGGAGTTCCTCGTGTTCGTCGTGTTCGTCGTGTTCTTCGTGTTCCTCGCGTTCTCCCATCTCTCCCCTTGGTTTCGAAGTCAATCCGCGAGATCGGGCCACACACGGGGTCTTAAACCTCATCAAGTAGTTAATCCAAAAGGCATTACTAACCACTCATATAAACCAAACTTAGTTTTAAACGCTGTTTTCCATTCATCTCCTAATTGCATACGAATCTGGTGGTAACCACTACACAAATCAACTTCAGAGAACATAATAGAACCACTCAACTCATCAAGCATATCATCCAAATGAGGTATAGGTTAACGGTATCGAATGGTAATATTATTAATAGCCCTACAATCAGTACACATGCGCGAAGAACCATCTTTCTTAGATACCAAAATAATAGGAACAACACATGGGCTAAGAGACTCACGAATGTAACCTTTATCTTGGAGAACCTGAATTTGTCGATGAATCTCTCTGGTCTCTTCAGGATTGGTACGATATGACGCACGGTTGGGCAGCGAAACTCCTGAAATCAAGTCAACCTGGTGTTCTATCCCACGAATAGGTGGTAGTCCAGGTGGAACATCTTGTGGGAACACATCAATGAATTCCTGCAAAAGGTTAGCAACCGCATGTGGCAAAGTAGGAGGCATATCCTAAAATGAAAACATAACTTCTTTGCAAATAATAGCATAACATTGCGTAGTGTTCACATCAAGTTCAGCAATATCAGATTTTCTAGCAAACAAATAAGGATTTTTCAAACGAATTTCAGTAGCATGGTTCAAATCAGATTTAGTATTAGACTTATGTGGCACAAAATTGGCAGCAACAATCTTATTTTTGCTCTTATGTTTCTCCTCGTTTTTTACTCTACTAGCTCTAGCACGATAATCTTTTAAAAGTTGTTCAGGATTCATATGTTTGAGACCAATTTTCTTTCCATCATGCATAAGATAATATTGATTAGTTTTACCATTATGAACAGATTCTCTATCAAATTGCCAAGGTCTACCAAGTAACAAAGAACAAGCCTGCATAGGTACAACATCACAATCAACAAAATCAGAATGTGTACCAATAGTAAAATGCACACGCGTAGTTCTTGTTACCTTGAGCTTCCGAGAGCTCTCAAACCATTGAATGTAATATGGATGTGTGCGCTGTCTTGTGGGTAGAGAAAGCTTCTCCAGCATGTCAACGCTGCCAGATTATTACAGCTTACTCCATCAATGATGATCTGTATAGCTCGTTCTTTTACAACGTCTCTTGTTTGAAACAGATTGTAGCGTTGATCATGCTCAGATTTCCTCAATTGCACACTCAGCACACGTTGTGCAACTAAGCTCTTGTACTTATCAGCAATATCAGCTTCCATTACCTCCATCTCTCTCAGAATCAGAATTGGCTCCATCACGTGCAGTAATAAGGGCCAATGTATCTTCATCAAAGCCATTTGCGGAATCATATTCTCCATCTTCACGCACCAACATCACATGCTTCGTTCTACATTCTTTTTCTATCTGACCAAATCCCAAACATTTGCGACATTGAATGTCGCGCGTCTTCCCCGTGGAGGTCATGGAAGAGGAACTCCGAGGAGGACCAACGGATGGTGCTAGAGTAGCAGCAGGTGGTGCTCATGATGCAGGCGCCATGTATTTGGAGGTAGTAGGTGCTGATGCAGCCGCACGAGATGGTGGCGCTGATTGTCGCGGACACATGAAGATGTACGACATGTAGAAATATTAGCTCTTCTCCATGGTGGTTGACGATCGCGCACTTCACGTTCAACTTTGCCAGCAAGATGAAACAAGCGAGTAATAGTGTTGTACTCCTTTATAGTCTAAAATATGCTGAATTTCTTTATTCAAACCACCAAAAAAACGAGCAAGCATAGCTTCATGATTCTCTACAATACCACAACGAATCATGCCAGTTTGTAATTCTTGATAATAGTCTTATATAGAACATTTTCCTTGTTCTAAATGAGACAATTTTTTATGGAAATCACGTTGATAATGTGGAGGAACAAAACAAGTACGCATAGCAAGTTTTAACCCAACCCAAGTAGTAGGAATATTAGCATGATGTACTCTGCAGTGTTCAGACCACCAAATATATGCAAAATCTGTGAACTCACAAGTAGCAACACTCACACGCAGATGATCAGGTTATCGTAAACATGCAAAGATTTTCTTTACTTCCAATTCCCAAGTAAGATATGCATCAGGATTATTTCTACCCTCAAATGGTGGAATATTTAGTTTAATTTTTGCAACATGATCATCATCACGTAGCGGGCATGGAGGTGGGCGAGCGTTGCAGTGGTATTGTCATGGACGACCGGGTGGAGGTTGTTAGGCCTCCTCTCCGTCAAGCACGTTATCATCTACCAGCTCGTCTTCCCCTCCATAATCATCGTACTCTTCATCAGTGGCTGTATCAGGTGCGGCTGGTGCAACAACAGCGGTACCTACAGGCAAATCCGCACGAGGAACGCGGCGTGCGCGTCGTCGCGTGTTGTCGCGAGGCTGCGGCAACCCTAGCCAAGAGCTCCTGGAACTTGGTGTCAAGGTTGGAGTTGACAGCTTCCTCGAGTACATCCATCTTCTCCAGTGCGTTGGTGAGTTTGGAATCAACGTCACCAAGGCGCGCATCCACGTCGTTTGCATGCCCGCCCAAAAGGTGGGTGAAGTGAGCATGCAACTCCGCGCTCGTCATCTTATCCGGGTCAACAACGTCCGATGTAGTTCCTGTCATGGCTAGTATGCAACAAGCAGTAATGTATATGCCTACAAACTATGGAATATGGTGGTTCACGCGTAATCCGTCAAGCAAAATATGAAGCTCTTACAAGTTCTTACCAAACAGGAGGAAGCCTATACAGCAACCAACAAGGATCAGCGTTGCCTCAAAGATTGCCAAAGCGATTACCATGTGTCGATACGAAGCACGTGGAGACAATATGTAGAGCTGTAGGAAGGCTTATATATGGTAGCAAAAATAGCAATTGTCAAAACAACCATTCAGTATTGAAAATATGGTCAACCACGTACTGTGCTGGTCCTAGGCTAGACCGTACTAGAGACGCGAGCCTAGAACACTAACGAGGTCACAACACGGCACACAAGCAACAAGTAGCGATGATTCCCCAGGTCTAAAAACAGTATAGCCTCAGAAAAATCACTATGATGGAGAGTATCTCAGAATGATTCCCAAGGTCTAAAAACAGTATAGCCTCAGAAAAAAATTGCCGAAATTTCTGAAGTATCCGGAAAGCGCGTAGGCACCAAAAAAAATATTGCTATAACGGCCAGTGGCGAAAAGTGATCCCCAAGGACGAAAACCAATGTAGCCAGAAAAAAATTCGGAGGCGTTTTTGGACTTTTTTTTGCTCTCCTTCACAATTCTTTACAGGCGCCCGAAACTAATCTCACGGAAAAAAATTCTACAATACGGACGAAATTAGAAGGCAAAAACTAATAAGGAAAAAAATAAAACCTAATTCTACTCGAACTCGGTCGTGGTAGAGAAATAGGGTATATGGCAGTGGTGGAAGTATCTATGGCAGGCGTATATGGCAGTGGCGGAAGTATATGGCAGGTGTATATGGCAGTGGCGGAAGTATATGGGAGTGGCAGAAGTATATGGTGGTGCTGATATGCGAGCGGTGCGAGTATGCGGCGGTGGCATAACTACTATGACCAGAACTCGAAACTCTAAAGGGACTAGACGCTAAGACCAGCAACTCGACACGAAGATGAAGACACAAATTCAACTATGCAAAAACTGAAAAGACAATGCAAAGGCGTGGCAGGGGCTATGGGACGGATGATCTAAACCTTATATATTTTTGGCTTTTTCGTGGGTTTTAAGTATGAAAGCAGATGCAATCTACACTAAGAAAACTGTAAAATCTCACCGAGCAACCTGAAATCTGATACCACTTGATAGGGCAAAGGTGTCCGATCTTTCGATGAGATGATGATAACTTCGATTTGTTTGTGGAGTTCGTGCTTGACGATCCAACTACACGCGCAAAGCTTGTGTGCCAATGCAATCGCTAGGACAATCTCCAGGAGTTATTGATCTTGCGGTTGCATGATTAGCCTGACCAGCGAGGGTCTTAATTCCTACCTGAAATCGAGAACAAGTAAGAACTAATAATGTAAAGGATATTGCGGATGAAAGATGAAAGCTTTATTGAATAAGGTGGGATTCCAAATAGTCGGTCTTGTTCTGGGTGTTGGTCTCAAAAGAAATACACGAGAGTTGCAACAATGGCTAACTTTTGGTCTAATCAAAATCTGAGTCTAAACGTGGCAACTATGAAGGTATTTAAAGGAGGAAAAGGTGGGGTTTCGGCCAGCCATACATATGGTGGCTGAACCAAACCCTAGAAGGCCTTTTCCCCTTCAATACTGACTCTAAAAAGTGGCTGACTTAATTCCTGCGAAAATGGCATGGGCCTGGCCCAAAATTAAAGGTGACGCAGCACCATATTATGCTATGGACGAAATTCTGAAGTGTAATCTTGTGTATTTAGTCCAAGTCTTCAATCATCATTATGGTGGCTTCAAAGTTCTGAAATCTCCACTTGTGACATCCTCTTCAATCCTCACTTGTTTGCTGCCATCTCCTCCATGTGTGATCATGCTCCAATACTTGTCCTTCTCATCCATGCTAGGTAAATCATTTCTAAGAGTAACAAACACATCTGATTTAGGCAGCATCGTATTCTCATGTATGTGAGGAATAGTTCCAAGAAATGAAAGTACCTGATAGTTAAATTGTTTGGCATGAGCTCGAGTGATTGGTCATTGTATTTGTGTGGTTGTAGGTACAGTGGTTGTATCAACAGATGTGATGTCCTCATCAGGTATCGAGATTAATGTATGCACCATTCTGCGGGAGGAAGCACTACACCAGCCAGAACGTGCTAACAGCTGTGGATTTCGATATGAGGTTCACCTACGTGCTTGCTGGGTGGGAGGGTTCAGCTCATGATGCGAGCATCCTGGCCGACAGCTTGTCAAGGCCTGATGGGTTGCAAATCCCTAAGGGTAAGTTCTACCTTGGAGATGCTGGATATAAATGCTGACCTTGTATTCTATCTCCCTTCAGGAAAACAAGGTACCACCTCAACGAGTTCTCTGCGAAGCACCGACCTCAAAATGTGAAACAGTTGTTCAATCTGACACACTCAAGCTTTAGAGTCACCATTGAGAGGGCATTTGCTGCATTGAAGAACATGTTCAAGGTCCTTGACCAGAAACCGTTCCACACTTTTGACACTCAAGTAAAGCTGGTCCTTGCTTTCTGCATTCTTCAAAACTGGATCCTAGGTTGGGGCGAGGATGAGTTCTTCGAAGAGGTTGCCACTTTTGATGAAGTGGATATTGGCCATGGCGTGGATGCAGGTGACAATGATGCCTGGAAGGAGAAGAGGCAAGAGTGGGCAGACGCAATGTGGGAAGCTAGAGGTGTAAGGGTATTTTACCCTTATCCATTATTTTGGTAACAATGACACCGTGCTAGAGTATTTGACCTAATACATTTATAAGGATTATCTCAGGTATTAGGCAAAGAGGCATAAATGGTGTATCAAACGAACAAGAAGGCTAAAGGAGACCCCCCCACTTCAACAACAATCAAAAAGGGGTCTACAGCAGAAATCCGGTTTGCCGCCCGGTCGGCCGGCCACACAACCGACCAGTCCGGCGAGCAACCCGGTCAACCGGGCGCCAACCGGGCGCCAACCGGGCCCCAAACCAGCACCTAAGTGATCCGGTCTTCGGCCCGGTCTGCCGGCCTCCAGACCGGCGGGCCCGGCGTGCGGTCCGGTCGACCGGGCGCCAACCGGGCGCCAACCAGGCGCCAACCGGAGGAGCTCCTGGACGAGGCAAAGTGTCCCCCGGTCGGGATCCGATCTACCGTCCGGTCTGGACCGGCAGGTCCGGTCCCTGGCCCGGTCCGACCGGCCTCTGCACCGCACAGTCCGGTCAGTGGTCCGGTTGACCGGGTTTGTCGGGAGAAACGATGAGGTGGCAAGTGACCAACGGCCATATTTCGAAGAACACTATAAATAGTCCTTCTCCTACCTCTGAACAGTTAGGCACTACACTACAAGCTGTTCTTGAGCTCTCTCTCTCTCTTACTCCATTACTAGAAACACCAAAAGCCTCCGATCTCCCTCCTCCTCCACCCAAACTCATATCCCTCCGGGGAAACATTAGAGGAGGACCCGATCTACTGCTCTACCAAGCCAAATCTCATTCCCCCTTGTATTCATCGAGAAGCTTGCTTCCTAGGGTTCCTTGGAAACCCTAGGTGGGCAAGAGGAGTCTGGAAGCATCCGGGCTGTGGATTTGCTCCGGGCAAGATTGTGAAGGTTTGGAGGCTACCTCAAAGTCTACCACAAGTGAGTGAGCTATTCCTTCGTGGGATAGGCTCCGGAGAATAGGGTGAGCCTTCGTGGCGTGGGGAATCCTTCGTGGGACCTCCACCCCTCCAAACGTGACGTACCTTCTTGCAAAGGAAGGGAACACGGGAATACATCCTCGTCTCCGCGTGCTATCGGTTATCTCTAACCAAACTCCTTACTTGTGATTTAACTGCCTGTGAGAGCCTTCGTGCTCGAGTTAGTTGTATCCTCATATAGGTTGCTTCACCTAGTTTGCATTAGGCTCACCTTTATATTCCGCAAAGCCTAATATTGCAAAGAAAGAATTAAAATCTGTAGAAACCTATTCACCCCCACCTCTAGGTTTACCATCTCTATACTTTCAATTGGTATCAGAGTCTGGACTCTTATTAAGGGCTTCACCGCCTTAAGAGTGAGATGGATAAACTATTCGAGGGTCTAGATGAAGACTCTAACCTTTCGATTAAAGAGATGAAATCTAGATTCTTGGCATATGATGCCGAGAAGAAGAAAAAGGAGGATGAACTACAAAGCCAAATGGCAGAGATGTCTGCCATGCTTAAGAACTTGACTAGTGGGCCTCCTAGTACGGCTTCGGCCTCCCTAGGGAGCTATCGTGAAGTCAACCATGACTATCCCAAAAACACTTCACCCATGCCTCATATAAACCATAGTGGGAATGTTCCCCATTTTGATGGAACTCACTTTCCTTTTTGGAAATCTTCTGTGGAATCTCATATTCGCAGCTGCAGTGTGGAGCTATGGGAGATCATTGTTCATGGATACCGGGAGCCACAAGATCCCATTCGGTTGACCTCCACCGAATTCTACAACCGTCAACTCAATGCCTCCGCACGTGACAAGATTAGGAGTGGCATCAACCGCAAGCTCCTTGATCAAGTCAATGACATAGACTCCGCTAAAGAGTTGTGGGATCGAATCATAGTACTCCAAGAGGGAAACGATTTGATCCAATCAGCTCTTTATGAGACAGCTAAGCAAGAGGCCCTTCAGTTCATGATTCGAGAAGGAGAATCCGTGGCCGATGCTTATGCAAGGCTAGGTGCTCTTAGAGTGAGGGTCAAGGGACTAGGAGTTGAGAAGTACAATGACGGCTTCGAGATGAATGAAGCATTCATAAAGTCCAAGGTCATTGCTATGATTGCCGTCAATCAAGAAGACACCAACCTTGCACTCAACTTGCAAATCATGACCAAGAGTGCCGATCTCAACTCCGATGATCTAGTCTCCTATGTGGCCGCCAATGAAAACATGGCCAAAGCGGGAAAGAGGCTCATGGCAATGAACCGTGTTGATGAAGCCTCACACAACCATGAAGCGCCACACAACCTTGCTCTCAAAGCTAGGGCCGATCATGGAAGCAAAGAAGACTATGAAATTGAAGAAGATGAAGAGATGACTTCAACTAGTGACATTGATACCGACTTTGCTTTCTTTGCCAAGAAATACAAGGCAAAGTTCCCAATGCTCCTCAATGACAAGAAGAAGAAGAAGAAGAGAACTTTCTACAATTGTGATGAAGATAGCCACTTTGCAAATGAGTGCCCTTATGAGAAAAGGGTAGACAAGCCAAGATTCATCAAAGGGGTCAAGCCAAGATTGAAGCCAAACCCAATCAACGATCGATACAAGAAGAACAAGGGAAGAGCCTTTGTTGGGGCCGAGTACTTGTCCGATGATGAAGAGGAAGATGAGGAGAAGGAGGCCGGGGTGGTCGGTTTGGCTTTCTCTAAGCCCGGGTCACTCTTCACATATGACTAATCCAAGGACTACTCCACGGAGAATGATGTTGGATCTTCCTTCATGGCAAGAACAACTCAAGATGATGACTCCGATGACTCTCCCTCCTCTACAATCATTGGCTCTTGTCTTATGGCAAGGGAAACCAAGGTAATGGAACCTCCACCTTCCCTATCTAGTGTTCTTGATGATGAAAACGAAAATCAAGAAGAATTAATTGTGCTTAAGGAACTCTATGATGTTAGATGCACCCTTCGTGGTGAAGCACTTGTCAAGTTTGATTTCTTGATGGACTCACTCAAGGAAAAGGATGAGTCCATTGAGGAATTAGAATACCATTTGAATGAGAAGGAATGGAGATTCAATCTCCTAAGACAAGAGCTAAAAACCGAAAGGTGCATATCTCAAGGCCTTAAGCAACAAATTGAAACTTATGAACTTGATAAAGTTAAGGACCTAGAAACTATTGATAGGGCTCAATCATTGACTCAAGATCTCAATGCCTCCAAGGAGGAGCTTGAAGTTGCTCATGCTTCTCTCACTAGGGATCTTGACCACCTTGAAAAGGCTAACAAGCTTGTTAAGGATGAGCTCAAGAAACTTGGAGAGAACCATGACCTACTCCAAGAAACCTACAAAAAGGCTCTTGGATCAATGAAGGATCCCATTGTTGTTGAAAATCTTGCTTGTTCCCCCACTTCCTTTACTAGTGAGCATGTTAAACTTGTTGAGGAACATGTTCGTTTACAAGAGGAACTCTCTTTGCATGTTGAGACCAATGCATATCTTGAATCCTTGGTGACCAAATATGGTCTCGACTATCATCCTAATGAATATTCTTGTGAGCAAGCATCTATTCTTGAGAAAAATGTTAGGTTAACAAAGGAACTTGCAAAGTTCACCACCGCCAAGAACAAGATGGGATTGGATGACCTCTTGAGTAAGCAAAGGTCAAACAATCAAAAGTTTGGACTTGGATATGTTCCCAAGTCTCACAAGAAGAACAACTACAAGAAGGAGAAACCCGCTCAAGATAAGAACAAGAAGGTCACTAATAATGGCAAAGCCTCAAAGGGCAAAGCCACTAGTGGTGACCGCACGGGGCCAAATGATCACTATGCATTATTTGTTGATTATTATGGTGATGTCTATGCTAACTATGTTGGCCCTCCTAATGGCTATGCTTATAGAGAGTACTCAATTTGGGTACCAAAAGATATTGTTGCCATTGCAAAGGAACCCATTAATCGATGGGTTCCTAAATCCTCTACTTGATTTTGTAGGGGTATTCCTCCGGTGGTCCAAAATGGGTGTTTGATAGTGGATGCACCAATCATATGACCGGAGGAAGAGGTGTGCTTGATCAATTCATTGAAGATATCAACAAGAAGTCAAGCATCACCTTTGGTGACAACTCAAAGGGAAAGGTACTTGGGTATGGCAAGGTAGCAATCTCTAAGGACTTGTGCCTTGAGACGGTTATGCTTGTTGAATCCCTTGGCTATAACTTACTTTCTATATATCATCTTGTCGATGCTGGTTACAATTCATATTTCACTAATTATTGTGTGAAAGTCTTTAGGAGTGACAATCTCAAATTGGTCCTTGTTGGATATGGGGAGAACAACCTTTACGTGGTTGACCTCTCGAAAGAGAGCTCCTCTCCCTCCACATGTCTAATGGTGGCCAAGCATGATGAAGGTTGGTTGTGGCATCGCCGCCTTGGTCATGTTAACATGAGAAATCTTAAACAACTCCTAAAGGGTGAGCACATTGTGGGACTAACCGACATTTCTTTTGAGAAAGATCGTGTTTGCAGTGCATGTGTAGCCGGAAAGCAACTCAAGAAGAAACATCCTATCAAGAGTATTGTTACCACATCTAGGCCTTTGGAGCTCCTTCATTTGGATCTCTTTGGGCCATCACATTATGATACTCTTGGTGGGAGCAAGTATGGACTTGTCATTGTTGATGATTACTCAAGAGACTCTTGGGTCTTTCTCCTTAAGTCTAAGGACGATACCCATAGAGAGTTCATCACCTTCACCAAGAAAGCTCAACGTATGTACGAATCCGAGATCAAGGCAATTAGGACCGACAATGGCACCGAGTTCAAGAACTACACTATGCAAGAGTTTGTTGATGATGAGGGCATCAAGCATGAGTTTTCGGCGCCATACACCCCTCAACAAAATGGTGTTGTTGAAAGGAAGAACCGGACTATCATTGAGATGGCAAGAACCATGTTGAGTGAATTCAACTCACCCCACAACTTTTGGGGAGAAGCCATCTCTACGGCCGTCCACTACTCCAACCGGCTCTTCCTCCGTCCCCTCCACAACAAAACTCCATACGAGATTCTTACCGGTAACAAGCCTAATGTCATGTACATTCGTGTCTTTGGATGCAAATGCCTTGTTAAGAACAACAAAGGAAAGCTCGGTAAATTTGAAACTAGAACCATAGAGGGTATATTTGTTGGATATGCGGAGAACTCTCACGCCTATAGATACTACAACCGGTCCACTGGGACTATTGAAGTATCTTGTGACGTGGTGTTCTTGGAGGATAATGGCTCCCAAGTGGAGCAAGTTGTTCCATGTGTTGCAGGTAATAATGATGATCCATCTAGTGCCATCAAGCATATGGGCATTGGACACATCCGGACCATGGAAGTTCATAATGATGATCAAGATGATGGAGTAGATGTATCAAGCACGTCTCAAGTGGAGCCTAGCTCAACTCAAGCCGAACCATCAAGTGCAACTCAAGAACCATCCTCTACTCAAGATGAGTCACGTTCCGAAGAACAAGAAGAAAACCCTCATTCCACGGAGCAAGACCATGATGATGATCAAGAAACATCCTCAACTCATGATCAAGCTCAAGTGATCCCTCATGATCAAGCACTAGCAAGAGATGAATTCATTGATCATGAAGGAATCATTTGGAAGATCAAGACCGCTACAAGGGCAAGTGGCATGAAAGTGGATCAAGTCCTTGGTAGCATCTCAAGAGGAGTGGTAACTCGTAGACACCATGCATTACTTATCACTTATTGTCAACATCATGTTTTTGTGTCTAGTTTTGAACCACTTAAGGTACATGAAGCCTTGGTTGATCCGGATTGGGTAATTGCCATGCAAGAAGAATTGGAGTGTTTCACTCGTAATGAAGTATGGTCTCTAGTTGAGAGACCCAAGGATCATCGCATCAATGTTATTGGGACCAAATGGGTATTGAAGAACAAGCAAGATGAGAATGGCATTGTCATACGAAACAAAGCAAGGTTAGTGGCGCAAGGGTTTGCCCAAATAGAAGGTATGGATTTTGAGGATACCTTTGCGTAGGTAGCCCGTCTTGAAGCTATTCGTCTTTTGCTTGCATTTTCATCTTTCCACAATTTCAAACTATATCAAATGGATGTGAAAAGTGCATATTTGAATGGTCCCCTAAAAGAAACCGCATATGTGGCTCAACCCCCGGGTTCGAAGACCCATGCCGACCCAACCACGTGTATTTACTCCATAAGGCACTCTACGGTCTCAAGCAAGCTCCACGTGCTTGGTATGAGTTCCTTAGGGATTTCTTACTACATGATGGGTTTTGCATGGGTACGGTCGATTCCACCCTTTTCACCAAGCGGGTTAAAGGGGGTGGCCTATTTATATGTCAAATATATGTTGATGATATTATCTTTGGTGGAACTAACCCCAATCATAACAAAGCTTTTGAGCTATTGATAACTAGGAAATTTGAGATGTCCATGATGGGAGAGTTGAAGTTCTTCCTGGGCTTCCAAGTGAGGCAACTTGCAAAAGTCACTTTCATCTCTCAAGAAAAGTATGTGAAGGACATGCTCAAGAAATTCAACATGACCAATGCAAGCCCAATGAAGACACCCATGACCGTAAAGGGGCAACTTGGCTCATGTGACGGTGAGAAGGATGTGGACATAAAGGTATACCGCTCCATGATAGGATCCTTGCTCTACCTTTGTGCCTCTAGGCCGGATATCATGCTAAGTGTAGGGATGTGTGCTCGTTTTCAATCCGCTCCTAAGGAGAGCCATTTAATGGCGGTCAAACGGATTCTAAGATACCTTGTTCTCACTCCTACTCTCGGGCTATGGTATCCAAAGGGGTCAACCTTTGAACTCATTGGCTATTCGGATTCCAATTGGGCCGGTGATAAGGTTGATCGGAAGTCTACCTCCGGGGCTTGCCAATTTATTGGCCGGTCGTTGGTGAGTTGGTCATCCAAGAAACAAAACTCCACCGCTCTATCCACCGCCGAAGCCGAATACATATCCGCGGCATCTTGTTGCACTCAATTGTTATGGATGAAGCAAACCTTGAAAGACTATGGTGTGTCTCTTGGTACGGTGCCTCTTCTTTGTGACAATGAAAGTGCAATAAAGATCGCCAACAACCCGGTTCAACATTGTCGCACCAAACATATTGACATTCGCCATCACTTCCTACGTGATCATGTTGCCAATAAGGATATTGATCTCACTCATGTGGGAACAACCTACCAATTGGCGGATATTTTCACTAAGCCTTTGGATGAAGCCCGTTTTGTTAACTTGAGAGGAGAACTTGGTATTCTTGATCCTAAAAACTTGGATTGATTAACTTCTTGCACTATATTCTTGCATTTATCTTGCTATCTAGCTTAGAGGCATAGCACATATGGGGATAGTCATCCTACCATGTCTTGGTATGATGCATACCTATGTGTGCAACATAAATAGACCCAATGTCATTATATGGACCCAAGCATGTCTCTTCGAGGTCTCATGACATTTGCGCTTTCACATAGGGGGAGTAATCCCCCGCCCCTCATTGAGCCTTCATTACAACTTGATTTGACTATATAAGGCCAAATGATCTTATTGCAAAAATCATTTCCAAATGACTTATGATTCTTGATATATATTTCGAATCATGCCCATTGTTGCTATTTACATCTTGTTTGGATTTTCTCTCCAATGGGTATGCCTAGAGAACTTTGTGTTTCCAACCCCATGTCTATGCTCATCTCATCATCATCTATCTATCTATACGTACATGTCATCATCTGAGCATTCACACACATTTACACAAAGAATAGGGGTAAAACGAGGCAAAACGAGACAAAACTGGGCAGTTAGTCCCTGGCCGGTCTCTGGCCCGGTTGGACAGGCCTCTGGGCCGGACCAGCCGGCGCCAGGTCCGGTCGATCAGGCGCCCGACCGGCCGTGCGGCCTGATATGTGTTGGGAGGGGATACCCCTTGGGGTCATCTTCCTCATTACCTCCAACTCCCAAACCTCCATGGCCGCCGCCTCCACCACCTCCACCACGATCTAGGACCTTCCCACCACAAGAATCCCCACAAACTCCACCAAACCATAGACCGGGCCCCTTGGAACATCTCCACCAAAGGATTTGGTCCCTCTTAAGCTATTTTGGGAAATTTTGGAGTTCTTGGTTTTCAAGCCCTACCTAGTGTTCCTCTTGCTCTCTTGATCCAGGAGGACCATGTCTTCGGGTAATGTACTCTCCCTTCCTCCCTATTTTCTAGTCCTCATCACACATTGCAATTTCTTGACAAGATTTGAGGAAATTTTAGGGTTAGGGTTTGTAAGTCCTCATGCCTTTAGAATGTCTCACAACACAATGCACATACTCCACTCCATTGCTATAGTCTATATTCAAGTTTCTGAGTTTTTGCATGAATTTTGTTGGAGATATGCCCAAGAGGCAATAATAAAGTGGTTATTATAATATCTTTATGTTTATGATAAATGTTTGCATACCATGCTATAATTGTATTAACCGAAACATTGATACATGTGTGTTATGTAAACAACAAGGAGTCCCTAGTAAGCCTCTTGTATAACTAGCTTGTTGATTAATGGATGATCATGGTTTCGTGATCATGAACATTGGATGTTATTAATAACAAGGTTATGTCATTAGTTGAATGATATAATGGACACACACCCAAATGAGCGTAGCATAAGATCAAGTCATTAAGTTCAATTTGCTATAAGCTTTCGATACATAGTTGTCTTAGTCCTTCGACCACGAGATCATGTAAATCACTTACACCGGAAGGGTACTTTGATTACATCAAACGCCATTGCGTAAATGGGTGGTTATAAAGATGGGATTAAGTATTTGGAAAGTGTGAGTTGAGGCATATGGATCAATAGTGGGATTTGTCCATCCAGATGACGGATAGATATACTCTGGGCCCTCTCGGTGGAGTGTCGTCTGATTAGCTTGCAAGCATGTGATTTGATCATAAGAGATGACATACCGCGGTACGAGTAAAGAGTACTTGTCGATAACGAGGTTGAACAAGGTATGGAGATACCGATGATCAAACCTCGGATAAGTAAAATATCGCGTGACAAAGGGAATTGACATCGTATGTAAATGGTTCAATCGATCACTAAGTCATCATTGAATATGTGGGAGCCATTATGGATCTGCAGATCCCGCTATTGGTTATTGCTCGGAGAGGAGTCTCGACCATGTCTACATAGTTCGCGAACCGTAGGGTGACGCGCTTAAGGTTCGATGTCGCATAAGTAGATTCGGAATATGAGATGGAGACCGAAGTTTGTTCGGAGTCTCGGATGGGATCCAGGACATCACGAGGAGGTCCGGAATGGTCCGGAGAATAAGATTCATATATGGGAAGTCATTTTCGGGGTTACCGGAAAAGTTCGGGATTTTTCGGTATTGTACCGGAGGTTCTAGAAGGTTCCGGAGGGTACCATAGTGGGGCCCACCTATCCCGGACGACCAACATGGACCGGAGGGGTCGCATAGGCCCACATGGGCCATGCACACCAGCCCCCCAAGGCCCATGTGGCTGTACCAAGTGGATAAGATCAAATCCCTTGAAAATAGGGACTTAACTTGGGGGGGGAGTTCCCCCCCTTATTTTGGCCGACCCTTGGGCTTGGAGGAGGGGCCAAGGCAGCCCCCCACGCCTATATAAGAGGGAGGGGAGGGCTGGGGCGCAGGACATCATCCCCCCAAGCCCTAGCCGCCCCTCTCTCCCTCCTCCTTCTTCCTGCGCAGACTTGGCGAAGCCCTGCAGGAATTTCTCCTCCACCTCCACCACCACGCCGTCGTGCTGCTGGGATTCCGAGCGGATCTACCACACCTCCGCTGCCCGCTGGAACGGGAGAGGAAGGAGCTTCATCGACACCGTACGCGCGACCGAGTACGGAAGTGCTGCCGGATTGCAGCACCGGGGACGATCGTCTACACCAACAACGAGATTAATCTCGTAGGCTTTGGAATCTTCGAGGGTTAGTCTCATCTCCATCTCGTTGCTTCGATCTTGTAGATTAGATCTTGGGTGTTCCATAGATTAGATCTTGGATTTATTCGTCTTTGCGGTAGGAAAATTTTTGTTTTCTATGCTACGAACCCCATCAGTGGTATCAGAGCCATGTCTATGCATAGATCTGTTGCACGAGTAGAACACAATGGTTTTGTGGGCGGTGATGCTCTTGTTGCTTTAGTTTGTGTACTTTGCTTCTTGCGGGATGGTGGGATGAAGCGGCCCGGGCTAACCTTACATGACCGCGTCTCATGAGACTTGCTCCACGCTTGACATGCAACTTGTATTGCATAAGTGGCTTTGCGGGTGTCTGTCTCTCCCACCATAGTGAAGATTGTAATTTACACTTCTATTGTCAACACTAGTATCACCGTTGTGGTTCATGTTCGTAGGTAGATTGGATCTTACTCGAAAACCCTAAACCACGTAAAATATGCAAACCAAATTAGAGGCGTCTAACTTGTTTTTGCAGGGGTTTGGTGATGTGATATGGCCATGATGTGATGATGATTATATTTGATGTATGAGATGTTTATTATTGTATTATGGCAACCGGCAGGAGCCTAATGGTTGTCTTTAATTTTTGTTAAAGACATGCGTGTCTATTCATCATGTAATAGCTTTATTTCAAGTAGTTGTTATATTAGCTATAAGTGATGGACAACCATGAAGCGGCGCCACTGACCTTGACGCCATGCTGGTGATGATGGAGAGCATGTCCGTGCTTTGGAGATGGAGATCAAAAGCACAAAGAAGAAACAGGAAGGCTAAAGGAGACCCCCCCCCCCCCACTTCAACAACAATCAAAAAGGGGTCTACAGCAGAAATCCGGTTTGCCGCCCGGTCGGCCGGCCACACAACCGGCCAGTCCGGCGAGCAACCCGGTCAACCGGGCGCCAACCGGGCCCCAAACCAGCGCCTAAGTGATCCGGTCTTCGGCCCGGTCTGCCAGCCTCCAGACCGGCGGGCCCGGCGTGCGGTCCGGTCGACCGGGCGCCAACCGGAGGAGCTCCTGGACGAGGCAAAGTGTCCCCCGGTCGGGATCCGGTCTACCGTCCGGTCTGGACCGGCAGGTCCGGTCCCTGGCCCGGTCCGACCGGCCTCTGCACTGGACAGTCTGGTCAGTGGTCCGGTTGACCGGGTTTGTCGGGAGAAACGATGAGGTGGCAAGTGACCAACGGCCATATTTCGAAGAACACTATAAATAGGCCTTCTCCTACCTCTGAACAGTTAGGCACTACACTACAAGATGTTCTTGAGCTCTCTCTCTCTTACTCCATTACTAGAAACACCAAAAGCCTCCGATCTCCCTCCTCCTCCACCCAAACTCAAATCCCTCCGGGGAAACGTTAGAGGAGGACCCGATCTACTGTTCTACCAAGCCAAATCCCATTCCCCCTTGTATTCATCGAGAAGCTTGGTTCCTAGGGTTCCTTGGAAACCCTAGGTGGGCAAGAGGAGTCCGGAAGCATCCGGGTTGTGGATTTGCTCCGGGCAAGATTGTGAAGGTTTGGAGGCTACCTCAAAGTCTACCACAAGTTAGTGAGCTATTCCTTCGTGGGATAGGCTCCGGAGAATAGGGTGAGCCTTCGTGGCGTGGGGAATCCTTCGTGGGACCTCCACCCCTCCAAACGTGACGTACCTTCTTGCAAAGGAAGGGAACACGGGAATACATCCTCGTCTCCGCGTGCTATCGGTTATCTCTAACCGAACTCCTTACTTGTGATTTAATCGCTCGTGAGAGCCTTCGTGCTCGAGTTAGTTGTATCCTCATATAGGTTGCTTCACCTAGTTTGCATTAGGCTCACCTTTATATTCCGCAAAGCCTATTATTGCAAAGAAAGAATTAAAACCTGTAGAAACCTATTCCCCCCCCCCCCCCCCTCTAGGTTTACCATCTCTATACTATCAAGAGGCAACACCACCATCTGATAAGAAGTGAAGAAGAAGAAGAAGAAGAAGAAGAAGAAGAAGAAGTGCAGTAGAAGAAGAAGAAGAAGAAGAAGAAGAAGTGAAGAAGAAGAAGAAGAAGAAGAAGAAGAAGAAGAAGAAGTGCAGTAGAAGAAGAGGAAGTGGAGAAGAAGAAGAAGAAGAAGAAGTGCAGTAGAAGAAGAGGAAGTGGAGAAGAAGAAGAACCCCCCTATGATCCCCTCTTTCTCGAACCCCTATTCGATCCTCGTATGTTGAACGACCCCGTGATGATAAACTGTCATTCGTAGTAGCTACGGAGCATCGTGTTCGGGTTGGCTGTAGGCAAACAAACATAAAAGCATTTTTGGCCCAGCCGATGCAGCCCGACTGTTGTGGGTATACTTTATGGGTATATCAACGACGTGGTCTAGATCCGGCAAGCCCGGGTGGCCCACAGATGGTGAATGGTGGCATGCGGCCCATCGGGCGGCCTAGATGCTATTGATAGAAGATGGATGATGTCCATCCCAGGAACAGGAGCCGGATCTCAACCGACCTATGCAGGTAGTCGGATCCGTGAAGGCCCATGAAGTATCCGGATCCAATACGGTGTATAAGGAAAGGTGGATCCTTGACGTGCACGGCAATGTAATATTCTGTAGTTAGGCACCTTGCATTTCGGCTAGGACTCTCCGTGTAAACCCTAGATCCGAGCGCCTCTATAAGCCGGATCCCGGGAGCCCTAGAGGCACAACCACAACTCATTGTAACAACACGAAAGCGCCCAGATAATTCCAGACAAGCAGCAGCAAGCCCTGTCATCGTGCAGGTGTTCCGAAGCTGGGTAAATTGTGTACCACCGTCCCGAGGACTCTCCGCCCGATGGCCCCTACTTCTTCTTCCCTCCATGAGGATCCCTCCTCTGGAGTACCGTCGAATAGGCAACGACAGTTGGTGCCCACCGTGGGGCCAGCGGTGTCTGGAGGCCGGAACCTGGAGGGTTCCACCATGGGAAGCTACGACGAATCCATCGTTGTGGGCGTGTCCTTTACGCCGGGAATTTTCCGATTGTCCCTCAGGACGAGTGCTGGATTCCGCATAAAACCGACCCCATCAAGCTTTCCATCGTCCCAATCGGCGACATTCACATCTTCATTGGCGAGACCATCGATTCCGACGGAAACGCCCTTGTAAGTCACGCTGACACGACCGCCGCTGAGCAGGACGCAGTCGCGAAGATCCGATCTGAGATGCAGAAACTTCCTAAGAAAGATTCCGCCTTAGATCTGGAAATTTCAAAACCCAACCAATCCGCCCTTGAGCAGGAAATTACGGTTGAAGACCAATGCAGATCCACCTGGGTCTCCCAGGTGTTAGAGAAGCAAACATGCCACTTCGTGCACTTCCTCGCACATACTGAAGGAACCGCCCCTCTTCAGGATGGAGTTGGACCCATGCAGGTCGAGGCTGCCGAAAACAATGACACTCCGGATCAGCAAGAGGTTGCCGGAGAGAATGTCAACACCCGGATTTTTAAGTCCAGATGCCTATTATGCCATACATCGCAATCCTAGGAAGATTGTTTTTGCGAGACATAATAAGTTCATATCACATCACATCATTTATTACAAACCATAATTGTCTTACAACAAAGGATCACATGATCCAGTTTCATTAAAACAATTGATCTAGAGATCAAATACATAACACACAACAGAAGATATATAGTAGTGGGTCATCTGTTCCACAGGCAACGCTTGACGTCAGGAGGTAGTCCTAGTTATCGTAGACGTCCTGCTGACCACCTTCCGGGTACTGGGTCTCCTCTTCATAGTATGGCCATTTGAATAGCCAGGGACAAAGCCATGAGTACTTTAAAGTACTCGCAAACTATTCCAATAGAATTTCTAAAAGCTCTAAATAGGTTATAAGCTCTAAGTTCCTTTGCATAAAGCCAATTTTATTTCATAAGCACTTACTAGTTAAGACTCTTAATTTCCTAGACTTACTCAAGTGGGAACATTTGTGTCATTCCCACAACTCTTGTTGTGATTCAAAACCACGTCACCTTTCAAGTTCAAAACACCAGTTACAAGCCATATTTGGAAAAGTTCTGATGACGGAACAGTATGGCCTTTCCAACTGTCCATAACCGCGGACGCGGCTATTCGAATAGTTTAAACTCTGCAGAGGTTGTACTCTTGTGCCACAACTTTTGATTACATCCGTCAGGGATAGCCCTGAATCATCATAACTCAGTATGCGGATCATCAACCATTAACCTTTCACTTACATACTCTAGTATAGGCACCTCCCCCATGAGCTTGGCCTCCCAGTGATAACAACCCGTCATCCCGGGAACTGCACATGGCTTGGGTAGGACATTCAACTCTTTTTACGTCATTTCACTTTCAACGGAGGCAGCCTTGGCATAACCTCTATGACACTTGTTAGAGGGAACCCACACTAAGGTACATAAATGTCCAGCTAAAGCCTTACCCATAATCAAGTATTGTGGGGGTACTCTAAAATTGGAATGGTATCGCATCCGAACCCAACCATCAGTTTCGATCAAAATCACCAAGTCCTTCAAGAGTCACATTCACTTTTCCAAACTTTCAATAGAATGAATCATCATTCCAAGGTTTTCACAAATCACTTGTTTCACAAGTTCCCATCTAGAGTAAACCAAGTTTAGTTTAGCACTAGCAACTAATCATGAGGGGTGCTACCATAGTTTTTCTTGCTAACTAAGTGTGACACTTCTTGTGATCCTCTACACTTAGACACAAATTAAGAAAAACAATAAGTAAGCTTTAGTAAATAAAGTAAAGAGTAAAGCAAGGTAAAAACTTGGGTTTGGATGAATAAGACTTGAAACACCAATACTAGTGCCATGGTATTTTGCCCTAGTAACTTGGCATTGTAGAGCTTGTGTTAGGGTAGCTTGCCTTGGTTGGAGTACTGGTCAAAGTGTTCTTCTTCCTCCTCGTAGAAGACCTCCTCCTCCTCGTATCCTTCGGTACTAGCGTCTATAAACGAATACGAGGTAACAAACACCAATCAATACTTAAGGAGGCTACTTCCCTAATGGCTCAATCAAGATGACCTATCATCATCACAAGCATCACTCCACTTAATCACTAGGGTTTTACTTCATTAGTGTGAGAAAAATAATTTCCTCTCATTTATAAATACTAAGATTTAAATCCTCAAATAAGCAAGTATAAGGCAATGTAGCTAAGGTCATCATCTTACCTTACTTTACTTGGGAATGTTATTTAAATGAGGTGCTACACCTCATAGATTTAAAATCCTAACTTTGAAAATAATTTAAATGGGCTAGTATTGACTACATAGCCATTTTTTGATTCTAGCCCATAATCATCTACAAAAACTATATCATGTTTTTGCATAAACAATTAGAGTTTTTGAAATGTGATTTATGATAATTGAAATCACCTCAAAACTCATTATGGTTGATTTTTAATAAATGTTTGAATTTGGAAAAGTAATTGACTTGCTATTTTTGTTGCACTTGATATAAAAAGAACTAGGGTTTGAAACCAGTGATGTTTGTTAGACCATTTCATAAGCTTTCATACAAAATTGGAATCACTCAATTTGGGTTTCTATATTTGAAGTTATTCAATTTTTAGTACAGCACCAGTATTGAAATTTGAACAAAATGAATAATTCGAATTCAAACTGACGGGCTCGCGCGGGAAACGACCTGGCCCAGGGAAGAAAATGAAATGGGCTGGCCCACTGCGCATCTCGCGCAAGCAGGCCGTCTTACCAAGGGGTCCACCTGTCAGCGGCTCATAACGAGCGAATCGGTACGCGTGAGTGTGAGGCGTAGGATTAGAAGAGGATCTGACGGCTGGGGATCGTCGTCGTCTCCGACGAGATCCCGTGTCTCTGGCGGCGAGGCTCGGGGGTCGGGGGCTTACCGGCGGTCGTCGGCGTTGACACATGGGTACGTTGTCGAGGATGGCGAGTCTCCTGGTACTGGTGGCGTCGCTCGAGGTGGCTCCAATCGACGGCGCCTTTGCTGAGGTAATGGCGGTCCTCCGGCGAGCAATTGAGGTGGCTCCGGCGGCAATGTGGAGAGGGATGTGGTCGAGGAGGATCAGGGATGAGAGGGGAGGCTGCTGGTGTGAAGAGATAGTGCGGGGAGGCGCTCTATTTATAGCAGCGAGGTGTGTTGCGGGGGTGCGCACGGTGGCATTCATGGCGACGGCTATCCAGTGCGTGAAAGGGCAAGGAGAGGACGGCGTGGGCTTCCTATCATCACGACGGTGCTCGAGTGCTTGCTGGCGCAGAGAAAAGCAGATGGGATCGCTCGGGCGACTGCGTCGTCTGCCACGGGTTCGGCGGAATCTTTTTTGCGGGCGGCGGCGATAGTGCTTTCGCGTGCCATTGAGCATGTCTAGTAGGTAGTCGTTGGCGTGGTGATTCGCGGTGCAGAGGTAGAGGGGTAGGGAAGGACGGAGGCGACGGGGCGAGCTGCTGCTCTGGCGCTTCCACGGCGTGGTGAGCGCGCATGGCTGGCACTCCTGGGCGCTCTGGGAGCGTACGGGGCTGGCCAATGCCGACCTCTCCCGTGCCAGGGGTTCGAATGGTCTTGCTCAGTGTTGCCAGGAGATGTTGCTTGACAAGATTAAAGTGAAAGGGAGGGGTCAGAGATGAGAGATGGCATGGAGGTGTGCATGGTGCTCGGAATGGGCTGGTTCTGATCCTCTCCACACTTTAATCATCAAAGTAATGGCGTGGTTCGATCCAGGGGACATAGGAGTACACTGATGATCAGGGTTTGTCTCTGGTTTAGGCCAAGAACTAATGTGTAATAGGGGTGTGTTAAAAGCATATTCTTGCCTGCCAGGTGTTCGACATCAGTGTGTAATCAGTGTGTAATCAGGGTTTGTCTCTGGTTTAGGCCAAAAATCTTTGCAAAATTCAAAAATCTTGCCGCAACAGATGAATTTTTGAATTTTGCAAAGATTTTTGGTGGAGTTGATTTAAATCTTATTTGGCACACAAAGGTGGTGGTGGTGTGCAAAATGGATCAAGTTTTGAAATTTCCAAAAAGGGTATGATCTAGATTCTGTTTCAATGTTGCCACTTGGCATGCTTTTATTAAGCAATTGAGACAGAGTCAACTATGGTGGTCAACACAAAAAGTGTTCATCTTGATGAGGTCTTGGATGGGGTGCAAAGAGTGGAGATGGTTTCGTTTAAGATTTGCTTAATACAAAGGCTCAAAGTGGGTAACATGTTAATAGTGGCAGATTTGACCAATATCACATGTAAGTTGAATTTGAATTTTCCTTTGATTTGATTTGTGTTTCTTTGGTTCAAAAGTGTTTGTTATTGGGTTATTTAGGTTTCCCAACCATCTCCACCAAGTAGAAATGGCTTAGGCCAAGATTTGCGAATTTGCCATTTGCTCTCATATGTCTTTTCTCTTTTATTTTTCTTTTCTTTTCTTTGTTTATTTTTTACCTCAACTAGCAAGGTTTAGGGTTTTAGAGGTATTAGTAACACTCTAGCAAACAATCATGGCAAACATAAATTCATTCATGCATGATCATTATGCACATATGCAATACTAATTCAAGTTTTTGTTGGTTCTAAAATTTTGGGAAAGGGAGATTGAGATTCTTCATTGACTTCAAAAGTTGGGATGTTACAAACTCTTCCCCCTTACAAAAGATCTCGTCCCGAGATATAAAGAAAAATTAGGTACTAAAGAGATCAGGGAATTCAGTCCTAACGTAATCTTCTCGCTCCCAGGTGGCTTCTTTTTCAGTATGGTTGCTCCACTGGATCTTCAAAAACTTGATACTTCTGGTGCGGGTGGTTCTGAAGGCTTCTTCCAGGATACGGATAGGTACTTCGCGATAGGTCAAGTCTTTGTTGATATCCACAGATCTGTGATCGATGCTCTTGAAAACCTCTGTCTTCTTCGGGACTTCCAAACACTTCCGAAGTAACGAGATGTGGAACACATCATGTACAGCTGACATTTCCTCCGGCAGTTCCAGTTGATAGGATACTTCTCCTCGGCGACTCAAAACTTTGAGTGGTCCAACTTATCTAGGGGCAAGCTTTCCTCTGAGTTGGAATCTCTGCATTCCTTTGAGTGGCGATACCTTCAGATATACAAAGTCTCCGATGTTGAAGGTCATCTCTCAGCGTCTCTTGTCGGCGTAACTCTTCTGTCTCGACTGTGCAGTCTTGAGGTATTCGCGGATCTTGTGAACCTTCTCTTCAGCTTCTCGGAGAATGTCGGGTCCAAAGATCGGACTATTTCCGACTTCCGACCAATTCAAAGGGGTATGAAACTTCCTTCCGTACAATGCTTCAAAGGGGGCCATTTGCAAGCTGGCTTGATAGCTGTTGTTGTATGAGAATTCTGCGAAAGGCTGACAATCTTCCCATTTTGATCCATACTCTAGCACACAGGCTCTCAACATATCTTCAAGGATCTGGTTGACTCTTTCAGTCTGTCCATCCGTCTGCGGGTGATAAGCCGTGCTGAAATTCAGACGGGTTCCTAGTCCTTCGTGTACCTTCTGCCAAAATCTTGAGGTGAATTGGGATCCTCTATCTGACACAATTGACTTTGGGGTTCCATGCAGACTAACTATTCTTGAGATATACAACTCTGCTAGCTTGGGTCCTTGGTAGGTGGTTTTGACGGGTATGAAGTGGGCTACCTTGGACAACCTATCAATCACTACCCGAATAGAATCATTTCCTCTACTTGACTTGGGCAATCCGGTGATGAAATCCATTCCTACAGAATCCCATTTCCACTCAGGGATCTGTAATGGCTGCAGTAATCCTGCGGGTCGCTGATGTTCTGCTTTGACTCGCTGACATATGTCACACTTGGCTATGTAACTTCCAATCTCTCTCTTCATTCCATGCCACCAAAATTGTTCCTTCAAATCTTGGTACATCTTGGTTCCTCCGGGATGAATGGAATACAGGGTGTCATGAGCTTCCTTCAGAATGGCTTGCTTTAACTCTGAATCTGCTAGTACACAGAGGCGTTCGTTGTACCAGAGAACTCCTTCTTCATCTTTCGTAAATCCCGGTGCCTTTCCTTCCGCCATCCTTTTCTTGATTCCATTAATGCTAGCATTTCCTTTCTGTGCTTCCTTGATCTGACTCATCAAGGTGGGTTGGAGCTCAATGCTTGCTAAGAATCCTTCACTCACTACCTCCAGTCTAAACTGCTCAAACTCTTGATACAAACTAGGTTGTTCTTCGGCGATCATGGAGTTCAACTGACACGACTGTCTACTCAGGGCATCTGCTACTACATTGGCCTTGCCGGGGTGGTAGTGAATGTCCATGTCATAGTCCTTGATCAACTCTATCCATCTTCTCTGCCTCATGTTTAGTTCCTTCTGGGTGAAAATGTACTTCAGGCTCTTGTGATCCGAATAGATCTCACAACGATTACCCATGAGGTAATGTCGCCATACCTTGAAGGCTAAAACTACAGATGCTAGCTCTAAGTCATGGGTGGGGTAATTCTGCTCATGTTGCTTCAGTTGCCTAGACAGATATGATATGACTTTTCCTTCTTGCATCAACACACATCCAAGACCAATCAAATTTTGGCTTGATGGTCCCCAACCAAGTTGGGTCCTAAGAAGTTAGTCACAATATGCTTGGCAACCCAAATGGTTCTTTTTGAGAAACCACATTGAGTGCCCATATATTTGGCAAACACATTTCCAACCTTATCCTTGCAAAGAGAATAAGCACCATCGATCAAGATAGGGTTGGATGACTTACCGCTAGTGCAAAAGGAGGAGATGTGGCCCTTCTCACGGCATATGTAGCATGTTCTTCTCTTCTCCTTCTTCTCACTTGATTTCTCCACAACGGGAGCCTTGGCTTGATCCTTCTTGGGTAGCGGCCTTTCTTCAAGTCGAGGTAGACCTTGAGCTTGGCCTTGAGGTAGACCATGAGCTCCATCTTGAAGCCGCTTCCCTTGTTTCTTCTCGACAAGTGGATTCTTCTTCAAGGGGCACGATCTAACATGATGCCCTTCCATCTTGCACTTGAAGCACACAATCTTGGCGGGTTACTTCACATGCCCATGGCCCTTCTTCCGCTTGTGCATGGTGGACTTGTTCTTGTTGTTGGAGTTGAATCCAAGTCCACTCTTGTTATTTGGGGATTGCTTCCCCTCATGACCCTTTACCAAGTCCTTCTTCAAGGAAGAGACTTGGGCCTTGAGCTCTTCGATTTCCCCTACATGGTTAGTAACAACACAAGTACTAGAGGAAGTGGAAGCTTCATTGTTAGAGCAACAAGGCAAGGTATGTAATTCACCACAAGATATAGCAAAAGCATGGGTGGGTGAATTACTAGCACTAGCACATGGAATTGTAGAGCAACAAGACATAAAAGGTAGTTCACCACAAGATAAATCAATAGCATGAGTGGGTGAACTAAAAGCACTAGCACATGGCAAAATAGCATTTCGAGAGGTAGTGCTAGTACTCACATGAGGCTCACAAGATTTTACCTTTGACATGATAGCATCATGAGCTAACTTTAGCAAATCATGAGAGACTAGAAGATCATCATGGGAGCTAGAAAGCTTTCCATGACTTTCTTCCAATTTCTCATAATTGCTTGTTAGCGAACAACTGAGCCCTTAGATCAAAATTCTCCTTCAAGATGGATGCTTCACAAGAGGTAGAGTTAGTAGCACAAGCATTATCAATTATAGCATAAGGAGAAGGCAACTTAGCAAGCTCTATTAGGTTGAGAGCCTTAAATTGCTCATGTGACTCGGTGAGTTTGATGAGCTCACTCTCCATGGTCCTAGAACCATTTTTGAGAAGCACAAAATCCTCAAGGAGTTTAGCATGAGCAATTACTAGCTCATCATTTTTAATTTGAAAATCATGTGCCACCTCTAAAGCTCTATCACGAGATTCCTTTACTTTAGATAGCTCTAGAGTAAATGTCTCCTCAAGAGATTCATTGGTGGTTTGTTGTTCTTCAAGAGCTTCACTAAGAGTTGCAATCTCGTTTGCATACTCGCGCTCATGCCCTTCCATTTTCTCAATAAGTTTTGTGCTCTCAATGGCAAAAGCCAAGATTTTCATGAAGTTAGAGCTAGCAAATTTCTTCTTATGAAGAGCATGAAAAACCAACTCACCCATCATGTTTAAGGAAGCAACATTAAGTCCTTCCATATCATCATCCTCATCATCACTAGATATATAGGGTTCCAAGGAAGGAGATACCTTAGAAGCCTTAGCCATAAGGCAAGTGTAGGAACCGTGCGATGATGAAGAAGATGAACTACTTGAAGCTCCATCCAAGATCTTGTCTTGGCCCATAGTATCTTCGGTTTCCTCTACATTGTTAGTCACACAAATACTAGAGGAAAGCAAAGTATCTTCATTATGGCAACAAGACAAGGGAAGCATATCATCATGGGATGAAGACATGCAAGGACTATCAACACTAGCATGTAAAGCATTTATAGTGCTATAAGTGTTCAAGTCCAAAGATGAAACATTGCAATGGGATAGGGATGAAGAATCATCAAGAGAGGGCTCACCATCAACAATGCAATGTTCATCACCACTCACCATATTATTACCTTGTGTCTTACCACACATTGGTGAAGTGGAAGGAGTGCGATCATCCTCAATGGTCTTGGACCCACCATATGTATCTCAAAGCTTTGTCCAAAACTCATGAGCACTCCGGAAAGGCGCGATGGAGGAAATCACTACATGAATCACAACATGGCAAAGCACTTTAGAAGCTTGAGCATCTAGATAAGAGTTTTTCTTCTCCTCAAAAGTTGGATTTTGTGGATCCTTAGGAGGAGAAAAACCCATATCAAGAATTTGCTCCATATGTGGGTGCATGCCCCTAAAATAATCAATCATGTAGAATTTCCAAGCATCATAATTAGTGCCATCAAATGTAAAGGTGGAAATGTGCACTAATCCTCTAGCTGACGTCATACTCTCTAGGCGGTGAAGCCCAACAAGATAAGAGAGCCCTTGCTCTGATACCAATTGAATGTACTAGGACATCGCCTAGAGGGGGGTGAATAGGCGGTGTATAAAAACTTCTACTTGTGAGCTAAACTAGGCGGAATAAAACTACACATGTGTTTACTAGTTTAGCTCAAAGCATATCAACTAGGGGTTTGCCTAAGAGCACCAACAACCTATGCTAGCATGATGAGCAACAAAGTGATAACAAGCTAGGTATAGCACATCAAGCGAGATAGATATAACAAGGTAAAGCGCATAGGTAAAGGAGCTCGGGTTGAGAAGTAACCGGTGCACGAGGAGATGACGATGTATCCCGAAGTTCACACCCAAGGGTGCTACATCTCCGTCTGGAGCGGTGTGGAGGCACAAGGCACTCCAATGAGCCACTAGGGCCACCGTATTCTCCTCGAGCCTTTCCACCAAGGGGAAAGCCTCGATCCACTAAGGGACCCTTGAGGGTGGTCACCGAACCCGTACAAGCTTGGGCAAATTCCCAAGTATCAAGCTTGAGGCAACTTCGCAACACGGAGGCTCTCAAGTACAAGGCCACAAGAGGATACAACACGCCACACCCGCAACAAAGCCACCAAGACACCAACGTGCCACAACCGGCTCCAAAACCACAAAGGCTAACACACTCCACAAAGGCAACAACTCCACAAAGACGACAAGGCCACAAAAGGCTACAAGGCCACAAGGGCTACAAGAACACCACTAAGGTCAAACACGCCCTCTACGAGATCGAAACCCGGGAGAGAACCCAAACCTATGCACCTAATGCAATGGCTAAGAACACCACTAAGATGCCCAAGTTCTTCTCTCCCAAATTCCAACAAAGCTACAAAAGCTATTGGGGGAATAAGGGAGGAATAACAAATATGAGGAGAAACACCAAATAACTCCAAGACCTAGATCTAGCAAGATCCCCTCACTTGGAGAGGGATTCAATTGGTGAAGCTCTAGATCTAGGTCTCCTCTCTCCTTTCCCCCAAAAATATGCAAGAAATAGTGGGGGGATCAAGAGGAGGAAGAAACAACTCAAGGTCAACAATGGAGGAGAGAGAATAGAGGGGAAGAAGTGTTTGGGTCGGAGGTGGAAGAGGGGTATAAATAGGGGCTCCAAAATGTAGTTGTTGGGGCTGAGAAAACGGTCAAATTCGCCCCAAGCGGTACTACCACTTTGGTAAGCGGTACTACCGCTCGGATTCGAAATTCCCACAGAACTTATCCACGTGGACACATTGCGGTACTACCGCTTGAGGTACCGCAATGGCCTCCAGGGGTTACTGGATCCCAAGTGGTACCGAGGCGGTAGTGCCGTAACTTATGTTACGGTACTTAAGCGGTACCGGGGCGGTACTACCGCTCTCAAGCGATACTACCGCTCAAGGTACCGCAAAGGTACCGTAACTTGTTTTGTGGGACTTTTTCAGTGCAATGTAAAATCCATAACTCGAGCTAGGAAACTCAGAATGACATGAAACCAATTTTGACGGAAAGAGGATGACGAGAGCTATCACTAAAAAAAGTGAAAATATGGAAAAGTGTGAGTGATGATTTTCTCATGGTCATAGAGGTGTAACCTCTCAAAATGGTATATCGGGAAAATCATCACCCTCGCACATGCAACATGTGATGCATCCGGAATCCGTTTCCGATGAGCTAGAGGTTGTCATGAGAGTGAACACAAGCTCTAACCCATCTCATGGATAAGAACCAAGAACAACCAAGAAACACGATGCAATGCATGCAAGGTTTGAGCTCTCTCCAATGATGCGACCTACTATCCTATCGAGCACAAACCTTAACCTTGCGCGTTCCTCTCGAGTCGGCAAGCTCCGTCTTCATCCTCTTCATCATTGTACATGCCACCGTCTTCCTCCAACATACACGCCACCGTCTTCTTCGATCTTGTACGCACGCCACCGTCTTCATCCATCTTCATATTCAACACGGTCTTCATCTGTAACATCCCAAATTTCAGTAAAAAGAAAGTTAGAGAATTCCAGAGAGCAAAATTTCAAACAAACAAAAACTTTTTAAATTGCATATAGTGCCATGCATAGGACTTGTGCATTTGAGTGATATGCCATGATGAGTGTTATTATTTGTATGTGCTATACTCTAAAACCCTAATGTGATCATATGAAGATCACCAACCAAATAAATCAAAGAGGAAGAAAATCCAATAAATGAAAAACCCTAAAAACCCTCACATATGCCCTATGGCATTTTTATAAATTTTGACCCTAGACCAATTTGGTCTTCACCATTAGTTGAATAATGTTACTAAACACTTATTACAACTTTTGGAATCAAAGAATCACAATTCAAATAATTTCCAAACACAAATCTTGCTCACATATGATAATGGTCAAAATTGACAATTATAGTCTGATCACTACTTTGAGCCATTGCAATTCAATTTTTACTCAAACCAAATCTTGCTAACTCTTTGCACCATTTCAAATTCAACATCAAGGTGAACACTTTTTGTAAAGATCACCATGCCAAAATCTTTCTTGATCAAGAACTATGCTCATCCAAAGTTTCAACTTTTTAACATATGTAACAATCTCCCACTTATCAAATTTTGCAATACTTTGAATTAAACCTTTCCACCACCACCTCTCATCATCTCTGGTCAAATACAACTTATCTAAACACAGACAACTCAAATTGGTCAACCATTTGAATTAAATCAAATTTAGACAAAATTCACAAATTTCCAATATGGCACTATTTGACACTATTGCAAATAGTGATCTACTCCACCTAATCTACCCCAAATCTATTCTACATTGTCCCCTGGTCCCCTTAATCCCATTCAATGCCAAATAGAACACTAGGGAGAGAGAGAGCAAGGCTAGACATGGCCATGCCGGCCATGTCGCCCAACCCGACGCTCTCCCCTCTCTCCCTTGCTTCTCTGCCCTGGCCACCGTGCCACAGCTCGCCACCGCACCTCCCTACCCCTTCCTAGCACCGCCACGGTCGAGCTCGACGACGACACTGGCCGGACGACGCGCGCCCAGGACGCGCCCAGACGCCGCTCGTGTCGCGCATGCATGTGCATGGACGCGCTCTGGCCACCTCTCGCCTGGCCACCTCTCGCCTGGCCACCTCGCGCTCGCCCTGGCCCCGCTGACTAGCCGTTGAGCATCACCACGCCACCTGGACGCCTCCAGACACTCGCTCGACCAGACCCTGGACCGCCGCCGCCGTGGACGGAGAAGAAGATCCCGCCACTGCCGCGACATGCCTGGAAGCAACGCGACCCAACCAAGCCCTGCCCGACCAAGCTGTCGCCGCCAATAGCATCGCCAGGATCCGTAGAACACTGCTGCCACCTCGCCTAGCTCTCTAGCTCGCCGGAGAAGCCGCGCCATGGTCGACCACCACCCTGCCCCGCAGCACTCTCGCATTGCTATAAAAGGAGACCTCCCCTGGACAATCTAAGCACACCACCGCACTCGCCACCTCTCACTGCCTCTCAACCACCTCACCACTCTCTCGATTCACGCCAGAGCAAGGCCAATCGGGAGCTCGCCGCCGCGGAAGCTCTGTAGCAATCGCCGGCGAACCAGACCACCTCAGGCGACGCCACCTGTACCTGGAGCTTCATCGTCGTCCACATCTACCCCGAGCACACTGCCATCCCTTGCTGGAGCCACCCTAAGCCCTCCGACCCCCTACCGCCGCCGCCAGAGCGTCGGGTTCTCGTCGGAGACGACGATGAACCACGGCCATTGATCTTTGATCTAATCCAACGCCCCTGGTTACTCCATACCGCTTCGGGTTTAAATAGACGCTGACAGGCGGGACCCTCTGTCAGGCAGCCCGCGCGTCTCTGGACCGTGGCTGGGCTGGCCTTGGGCCGTTTTTAAATCTTTCAGCCCGTTTAGTTTTCCCGCCCGGCCTTTTAATTCAAATTCATTTTAAACAATTCCAAATGAATTTCAATACTGCCTCCACTTTGAAAATCAATAGATTCAAATTGGCTAAACCAAATTCAATGAATTTTATGTTGTTGGAAAGCTAATGAAATTATCTACCAAATTCCACTGGTCTCATGACCAGATTCATTGTAGAATTAATGTGATAAAAAGAATAAGCAGGGACTTTTTCCTATTCAAATAATTATTAAAAATCAACCAAAATAGATATTAAGTTAATTCTAACTCTAATAGCTCACATTTGACTTACACTAAGTGATTATGCAATAAAATGGTGTGGTCACTTTGCATGATCATGCCCTAGTTTAATTAATGGATAATAGGGCTAGTTTAACTAGTTGATATTGTCCAAAACTATTAAAGTAAATTATGTGGAGTCTTATACTTCATTTAAACTTGTCTCACATGAATTCATGGGATGTTTGGACCCCTGGTCCAAACTCTCTTATATGAATTACTTGAGATTTAAATCATATGTAGTATTATGAAATGGTATGAGGTGATCTACCCCATTTAAATCATCTTCTCAAATGATGATGATGAACATTTGACTTAGGTCAATATAAGTTCACACATGATCGTTTGAGAAATTAAATCTTAAGAAGATTTCAATGAGAGGAAATTATTTCTCAAGAACCCTATGGAAACTATCATTTACATATTAAATACAAAGAAGTAAATTCTCCTCAAAATAACACAACCCATGTACTCTAATTAGATTACTTGTGTGCATAGAATAGTTTGTGTGTATATATGTGATATATGGAATAGCCATTGAATTAGTGAGTAATTATACTCGTATTCAAATTTAGACGCTAGCACCGGAGAGTACACCGAAGAAGAAGGTTGCTACCAAGAGGAGGAGGAGGAACAGTTTGAGAACTACCAAGGCAAGCTAATATTCTTGCAAAGTGCAAAGCCCCTTGGGGCAAGGCACCATGAATCTTACCTTTTCTTACATAAGCCTATCCCAAGTTTTTACTTTACAAGTTTTACTTGTTGTTTTCCAAGAGTTACTTTTATAGTTGACTTTGGTCAAAGTAATGGATGGTTACTAGAGTAGTGAGTTAGTCTAAATCAAGCAAAGCAAGATAGCACCCCTCATGATTTAGAGCTAGTGCTAATGAAATAAAACTTGACTACTCTAGATGGGAACATTGTGAATTGAAATGAATTTGAAACCTTGGAATGAGGAAGCATTCCATTGAATGATTTTTGAAGGTGAATATGACCAAGAGAAGATGGTGATTTTTGATAAACATGATGTTGGTTTGGATGTGATACCTTTCCAATTATTAAGTACCCCCACAATACCTGATTATGGGTAGGGCTTAACTGGAAGTTTATGCGTCTTAGTATGGGTTCCCTCTGAACACACGTCATGGGGGTTACGCTTGAGGCTGCCTCCGTTGTTGAGAAATGATGTGAAATTGAGGTGAATTGTACGGCCAAGCCTCGTGCGGTTCCCGGGTTGACGAGTTGGTCTTCACTTGGGAGGCCAAGCTCATGAGGAGAGGTGCTCATACTAGGATTTGTAAGTGAAAGGTTATGGTTGATGATCCGCGTCATTGCGTTACGATGATTCGGGGTAATCCCGACGGATGAAATCAAATGTTGTGGCACAAGTGTGCAACCTCTGCAGAGTGTAAACCTATTCGAATAGCCGCGTCCACGGTTACGGACGGTTGGAAAGGACATACAGTTTCCGATGTCATATCTTTGAAAATGATGTTGAAAGATGATGGTGAAATGACTTGTGGTGAATTGAATTGGAATCACCACTTGAATGGTGGGAATGACACTAATGTTCCCACTTGAGTTAGTTAGCACTTGAATAAGCTTTTCTCAAATACTTGTGAACTAAAATTGGCTTTATGTAAATAAACTAGAGCTTAGCAAACCATACTAGAATGTCTAGCACTTACATTAGTATTATTTTGCGAGTACTTAAAGTACTCACGGCTTTTCCCTGGCTATTCAAATGGCCAGAGTATGAAGATGAACAATGAGATGACCAGCAGGACGCCTACGACAACTAGGAGTCTTCCAACGTCAAGCGTTGGCCTGTGGACTAGAGAGTCCTTGTATCTTACGCTTCCGCTATGAACTATGAACTTGTGTTTGTTCGTTGATCAATAGATCAACTATTCGTGTAATATGGATCATGTGATTCCAATTTGTAAGACTTATGGTTTGTAATGAATGATGACTGTGATACTTAACTATTATGCCTCGCAACAACAATATTCCTGGGATTGCGATGTATGACATAATAGGCATCCGGACTTAAAAATCCGGGTGTTGACATCATCTCTCTTCGACACCGTCTTCATCGTACTCGATCTTCTCCATCTTGCAACCTTGAAACCAACACATGGCTATGGACACGACCTAAGATAGATTCTCAATACAACCGTTAGTCCATAGGGATTGTCATCAATTACCAAAACCACACATGGGGTAATGGACATGTTCTTTCACTGTGGCTCCTAACCATGTGGTTCCGGCGGGTCGCGTGGGGGTTGCTCGCTCGGCATGAATAAAGGTGGTGGTCCTCGGATCTCTCGCGCACTAGGACGAAGATCTTCCTATGCATGTCCGTCTGGATTTGGCTGGATATTGAGTTCCGGAAGGCTCCGCTGGCAAATGTAACAGTGCTCGCGCCTAGAGTTTGCTGGTTTGGGAGGTATTCGGTCGTGCGCACTCATGCTTTTATTCCGACCGTTTGGTTCCGGAGGGAGCGACGCGAAACTTTGTTATGTGTTACTAGCAGATGACTTCTGGGACCATGGTGTATCAGAGACAGAGAATTTCTTGAGGGCTGGATTGGAGGACTAGCAGCAGAGGATTGAGTTGTGTTGTTGTTGAGGAATTTGCTTGGTATTCTAGGTCTTGTAACAACAGTAGGCAAGTGGGAGCAACAACACAGGTGAATTTCAGAGTCCTACCTTTCAGGGTGAAAATCCAAGATCTTGCCTTAATTGGTTGTGCGTGGTAATGGTCTTGTTGAAGGCATTGTTTTGAGAGCGGAAACTATCTCCAGGGTGAAAACCTAATATCTTTTGATCGGGTGATGACGATGCTTGTGCACCGTTCCCTTGTTGGAGGGATCGCTGGTGGAGAGCCTAGATTTCAGGTGATGTCTTGGTGGTGGTTGTACTGTTGTTGATAGGACTAGAGTACCGTAACGGGACTTCTTTTCTTAGTTTTTTTTTCCTTTTTAATGTGTGCATCCATACTACCATTAGGGTATTACGTTATTGCAGAGGCTGGATGCAATTGATATCTATCAATATTAATATATTCCATTTCTCTTAAAATTGCGTGAGTATGATGAGCTTTTTGGCCTTATGGCACCCTCATTTCACCGTAACCTCCCATAAGTTAAAAGACAACGGAGGGCGGAGGCATGGAGTGGGTCATGGATGCTTCCATCAAATCGGATAAACTGTCCACCCACAACGTGGTCTGACATTCGCGCCTGTGAACTGGTACATTTTCTGCTACCCGAACCCGTGGATGATCACTTTGACAAGGTTTCGGTGGTTACCAACGAATATGAATACCAAGACAGTGGTGTCAGTTGAAGCATGCATTGAAGAAGATGAAGATCGCAATGGAGAAGATGCTGACATGCTGTTGGAAAAGTATCACCATCTCGAGGGTTTTCTTCCCTCAAAGTTCATCCCAAGGGTCACCAGGTAGTTGCATCTCACATATTTATTCGTGCAGTGTTTATCAGCAGGTATACAAACTGTTGCTTCTGTAGGCCTTTGTACTGAGCTCTTCTCTGCGAGGATTAGTGAGTTGTTTTTGAAGGCTCGAGTTGCGTCCACCTTGCATTTAGCCATTTCATTTCTTCTTCATTTGTGTTCGGTCTACCTCCCCATCTTCCTCCTCTGCTATGGCTACCTCGATTGTTAAAACAGGTAGAGCCACCGATGACCCGAGGACTGCTACAATTAAACTATCTCGCTGAAGTCATCAACAACGGGGTAAAGAGAGAAGACAATCCGTTGGAAGGGATCAAGGTGGAAGTGCGGACAAGGGTGGCACCAACAAGGGAAAATTGGTTCTGTACCATTAAAAAATCCGGACTTTAGAAAAATAGCACTGGAAGTTTTGAGATTAGAAAAATACCATCTAAAGATTGCTCCGTTATAGGATTTTACCATAACCGTGAAGTGGACGTGAACCCATCTGAAAAAACGAAGCGATCAGCAAAGACCTATCTTTGTATTCTGGGCTGTATGCTTCGTTTGAACAAGTATCTGCTCCTCAATATCAGCTGGTGTACATGAAGCAATCGCGGAGTGGGTCTGAGTACCAACAGCACCGAGCAATGGGATTAAGAGCATCTCCAGCAGTATCCCCCAAAGCGATTTAGGCGCGCCGGACAAAAAAACGTTCTCAGTCGCGTCCTCCAAAGCTAATTTTTGTCCGGCACGGCCCGACACGGTGTACGCCCCGAGCCCATCCCGCCCCACAGGGGACGCACCGGGCACGCCGGACACAATGAAAAGCGAGGCGAAACGATGCGGGGCCGACCCGTCAGCGGCACAGGAAAAATTTGTCTCCCACTCTCGCTAAATTGTGCCCCTCCCACCATATCGTGCCTATCCCGCCGCACATTTCTGGCCTCCCAACATATTTCACCTCCTATCCTGCTGATTCATTTCTCCCTCCCGCTATCCACCCGCCGCCGCTTCCCTCTCCCCATTCCATGGCGTCCACGACAGCCCCAAAAAGATGGCCAAGAAAGCGGCCAAGAAGCCGTCGGGCAATGAGACGAAAGGGGCGAAGGCGCCCTTCGCGAAGTTATATTCTCTCTTTTCAGATTGAGTTCACGTCCCAGTTCACGGTCATGGTAAAAGCCAATAACGGAGCCATCTTTGGATGGTATTTTCCTAATCTCAAAAGTTTCAGTGGTATTTTTCTAAAGTCCGGATCTTTTAATGGTACAGAACTAATTTTCCCCACCAACAACGAGTGGTGGCAACAGCAATTAGAGCATCTTCGCGTCCCCCCCCCCCCAAAAAAATGTCCCCCAAAGAGATTTGGGGTGCGCCGGACAAAATTTCATTCCTAGCCGCGCGTTTCAAAGCTTCCTTCCGTCCAGCGTGGCCCGATAAGGTGTCCGGCTCCCGGAGCAGGAGACGTTTCGGCGCTCCGGTCACAACGAAAAGCGAGGCGGGAAGTGGCGAGCCCGACGCATCAGCGGCACATGAAAATTCGCCCCCCTCTCCCGCCAAATCGCGCCTCTCCCGCCACATCATGCCTCTCCCGCCACGCATTTCTTCCCTCCCAACAAATTTCACCGCCTATCCTGCCGATTCATTTCTCCCTCCCATCCCGTCACCGCTACCCTCTCCCCATCCATGGCGCCGCCGACAGGCCCCAAAAAATGGCCAAGAAAGCGGCCACCAAGCCGCCGGGCAATGAGACGAAAGGGCCGAAGGCGCCCTTCACGAAGCCGCAGAAGGCGCCGGCTGCGAAAAAGAAGCCGAAAGGCTGGACCGAGGATCAGTAGCAGCAAAACTACCTGCGCCGCAAGCTGTCGACGGCGGAGCGGAACGGACGGAGGGCGGCGCAGTTGGATAAGAAGACGGTGGCGGCACCGCGCACCAGCACGCGCTGGCCGCGTGTATCGCGGCCAGCAACGCGAGCCTATGGAGTACGTCGGCGCCAGCGTACATTCCGGAGTGTTGTCCCCGTCGACATCCGGGTTCTACAACGACGGCCTCTATGCCACTCCCGGGTGCGTGACACCAAACTTGTCGCCGCGGTACGAGGATACGCTGCCGCATGGCGGCTTCAACCCCAACTTCGTGTTCTACTCCCCGGCATACGACCAAGCGCCCCAGCGCGAGCCAGGCCCCAGTGCGGGCGGCACCCCGTTCACTAGCCGTAGGGGCCCGCTCGAATTCGCGGGCGCCGGTGGTGAGGAGGAGGAGGAGGAGGAGGAGGAGGAGGGGGAGGGGTGGGCGAGGAGGGGGTGGAGGACGATGAGGACGAGGACGAAGTGATGAGGTCTAAGACCCCGTTTGTGGCCCGATCTTGCGGTTGACCCAAGATCCAAAGGGGGAAGAGAGGAAGAACACGAAGAACACGACGAACGCGAGGAACACGAGGACACACGCACGCACACCAACCCGATACAATCGATACTTACCCCCCGTGGCTCGATGGACCACGCCAATAGAATCAACCCGGAAGAGACACGCGGTAGAATTCCGAGCGGAGAGATTGGTGAGGGAGATGAATCTAGGAGTGGGAGAGAGTGGGTAACACTAGAATCTCACACACCAAATCCAATCATCCAACAAGGGTAGCCTTGATACAAAGGGGATGAAACCCTAGGGAGACAAAGCTCAAATCCATGTCTAAGCCCAAATCTTGTCTAAAGAGCTAAGGGGCGACCTAGGTGCTTATATAGGCATACAAGGCAGCTTGGGTCGAACAGGTAAGTGGTGGACCGACTCGGGCCGTCCCGGTCGAGTCGAACCCGTGAAATCCGGTTTGGGGCCGGTCTGACCGGGCCTGTGACCGGGAGGTCCGGTCCTGGGTCCGGTCGACCGGGTCCTGGACCGGGCCGGCTGGGCCTCTTCCTCCCGCCTCTTCTTCCTCTTCCTTCTTATCTTCTTTCCTTCTTCTTCTTCTCTCTTCCTTGCACCATGGGAGTTCCTTCTCTCTTGGTCCTTGTCGATGTGGGCACCTATAGACACAATGATGATAGGCATGAGGTAGCATACCATTCAAGTTGGTGTTGAGGTCGACCATAGAGAGGAAAGAGTTCACCTTGACATATATGGCGGGGGTTGGTGTTGTTGGTCCACTTGGGGGACTCCTTGGCCATGGTGTGGCGTCGACGATAGGCGGGGCTACATCACGAAGAGGGCGGCAACGAAGAGGACGACGAGGACGCGGGTACCGCGAAGGATGCAGATGATCTCGTGGAGGTTGACGCGGCCGGCGTGAGGAAGAAGAGGAGGAAGAAGGCCTCGGGCACACGAGGCCCCAAGTGGACGGTTCTGGAGGATGAATGTCTCTGCGAGTCGTGGTCGGCGATGAGTCATGACTCCATCATCGGCGCCAACCAAAAGTATGGGAAATATTGGGTGAGGACCAAGGTGGAGTTCGATGAGCGCAAGCTGGTCAACATCGATTATCGCAAAGTGACAATGAAGAGGAGCCAAAAGGCAATGTCGACGCGATGGACCATCATTCAGACGTCGGTGAATATGTTCCATGTGTACCATAACGAGGCGAGACCAGAGGCGACAGCGGCAGCGACATCAGCGACGTGGTACGCCTCTTTCTACGATAATTTTTAGCGCCTAGTTTTTGTTCGACGATCTGATTGCGCTTCCTTTGGTTAGTTCGACAAGGCCATGACGATGTACCGGAAGCACTCCAAAGGGCATAAGTCTTTCGCGCTAATGCATTGCTATAGCAAGCTCAAACGAACGAGAATAGCGGTTGACACATCATTCGTTGTCGAAGGGGAAAGATGCCATTGATCTGGATGCGCCGCTCGCAACATTTGGCAGAGCGTCCTATCGGCAACAAGGCTACCAAGGCTGTCTTGGACGACGCTGCGCCGACCAAGAAGACGCAGGCGTTGATCACGCAGTGTCTCGCCGAGGTTTCCTCGACCCTGCTCTTCCGCAACAAGAAGAACGACGAAAGGTCGGTGGCTCTGCTCAAGAGGCAAGAGGAGAAGATGGAGCTCAAGAAATGCAAGGAGGACATGTCCCTGCTGACAGCGTCGACAGCTGGAATGTCTCTCCAGACGCGGGCGGCGCACAACTTCTACAAAGGCGATATCTTCGACGATATCGAAACCAAAATGGTGGCAGCCGAGGCAGCAGCAGCAACCCCACCCCAGGAGCAAGAGCCGGCACCAGCAGACGTGTCTAGGATAGCGTCTGCTAGTACACATGCGTCAGCGGCATCGGTGTCGACGACGAAGCAGGCAAACTGGGCAGTTCACGAGCCTCGTGATCGACGGTCCTACGTCGACTCAAGATGCGTCGTCGGCGTCGCCCAACCCCTTCTTCTAATTTACGTCTTATTAGGTTGCACCACCGGTCTTCAATATGATCCCGTGCCCAGTACTTTGATCGCGGCAACTTCGGCGAGAACGATCTCTTTTAAATGTAAATTGTTTAAATTTCTGTTTGGAGGCGGCGGCTAGGGAGTTTTCACGCGTTTGGGGACGTAGGTGGAGATCATCATGGAAGAGAGGACAACTTGTGGCAGCGATGAGGACTGAGGAGAGGCAGGTGACGACGATGTGGCAGTGAGAGGGAAATTGGTATCGGGGTTGGTGACAGGATGATGGGGATGGGACTGGACTATTGGTCTAAACCTAGTGGCTGCAAGTAATTCATAGATACCCTCTACAAACAAGCCAATATCCTACCTCATTCTGGCATGAAACAGTTAGTGTTTGTTAGCGAAAAAAAAACCACCTAGCTACAATAATTTAGTGTGGACACGGGTTTTTTACATCTCAAATACTCTCTCCGTCTAAACTAAAAATAGGTCTCAAATTTTTCTAGATTCAGATGTATCTATAATTAAAGTGTCTAGATACATCTATCTAGACGAAACTAAGACACCTATTTTTGGACAGAGGTAGTATACTGTCAATATTTTGACCACCTCAGAATGTCCAGCCACAAAGCCAATCAATCTGTGTTTCATCGAACATACCAAAACTTGATGTGCCTCACTTGCATTGCATCAGTATATATGCAACATGCATCATTTTGTTTACCAAAACAGTTTAGTAATAAACATAGAACATCTTTGTAGATGATAACCGTTCAACAGCATGATAATACTCTTGGCTGTTCCAGTCATATTTGTCACTCTTATGCATGCTATGAAATTACCAGATCCATTATTTATACCAGTAAACAAAAGTCTCAGGAATTTTAATTACAGAGACGAAACAGGAGACAAATCAACTGCCTAGGCAATACCTCAGGCCAACCGCCCTTTTATCAAACCAATACATCAAATTATCATTCAGGATTTCTGGAGGTGATTTATGCAACAGTTGAGGAGATGGCACCACCATGTCGTTGGAGTCTTTACTCAGCCACCTGCCCATACCTGAATGCCAATCGTTCCATTTGTTAGTTGGGCACTAAAACTCCACGCAAGTAAGTAGTTCAACTAAAGAAGATGAAAAAAAAAAATTCAAGTCAACCCCGGTTTACTCATAATTATTACGTCAGCCAACACATACTATCTGCTTTTGCAGTATGCAAAATGGCTATTTGTGTATTCAGTTTTAACCAGCGACAACCAAGGCAATCACTAAACTCTGGCATTAGTACTTTAGTAGGCAACGCAGCCATGGTTGAAAACATTGTTGTTATCAGTACACTTCTGTCGGAGAAATAACCTACTACCTCCGTTTCAAGGAATAAGGCGCCCTCGTTTTACGTGCTTTTTGTTTGACCAAAAATTACTTCAAATAGATAAACATTGTTTATATGAAATTAGCATCATTAAAAAGTTCTTTTTAGTACAAATCCAACGATACTAATTACATATAATATAATCAAGATCTTGTTGCTCAATTTTTAAGATCAAAGTTTATCTTGGAATACGCGTGCGCTTTATTCCTTGAAATGGAGGTAGTATCTAGGACTACTTAAGTAATGTAGTCAATCCAATTCACATGTAAAACAACAGAGATCACAAGTTCATACCAGACATGTGTTCTGTAGAAAGATGTAATACCTTTGAATATGATGAATGGGCACATGCAGGCCTTCTTCAGAAACAGTAGGAGGCACTAATTTGAACCAGATGCTGTCACACAAGGGGCGGAAGTGTTGCTAGTGCTACTACTGGTAGTATTATTTGAGTTACTTTCTGTAACCCTCTCATTGCTTGGTTCTGTAGTGGGACAAATTTCAGAAGTAGATGCCGTTGGGCTATCGCCTGTTCTACCACTTCCTCTAGTTTCCAAGCGCTCCATCATCCTTGATACAGATGCAATTCCATTATTAACTTCTCGTCTCACTTCAGAACCAAGATCTGACACAGATGAGTTACGTGAAAAAAGTCTCTCCTTCCACCCTCGGGTACTTTTTGTAATAGATTCTTTGTACCTGAATTTCACAAAAGAAAGAGATATAAGATAAATATTTATTAGAACAAAGGATTTTGTTAAGATAAATTTACATACTTTGTGGAGACTGCATTTAAGCGGGACTTCAGAGAGTCAGAGAAAGACTGAATATCTGATGGCCCAGCCCTGTCATTACTTACTGGAGTTGACTGTCCAGTGGAATGTCTCCTGATAACACCAGAACCATCAGATAGTTTGATCACAAAAAAGTCAACATGAGCAACTGTAGAGAAGGTTAGTTTACCTGTTGAAAAACCTAGGACTGGACACAGGAGTACTATTTCCAGACGAAACAACAGCGTCTTGTTCAGCATCGTAGGTAAGTACCCCAGGACTTTGGTTGCCCGCCTCTTCAATAGAATTAGCACGTGGTGATAAGTCACCAGCTCTGGGGACAAGAATCCTTAAGTCGTTACCACCTTCCCCTTGAGCGGACGATGATGAAACTGAGCCAGCAGAAGGCGTGTTTGGATGTGCAGAGAAAACCAAGAACTGTGGACGACCATGAGAGCCAGATCGGCCCCTCTGCCCCTCCCTTCTGCCAAGGTGGTGTGACCTTCCCATCGCCGCAGCAGCAGCTAGATGCTGCAGTATACGCTCTTCAAGTTCAGCATCATTACCAGCAACAGGTAACTGCACACGATCATCTTGTGAATCAGGATAACATATGAAAAATACTTCACTGGTTAAAGCATACGTAATATGTCACATAAACTTAGTTACATAACACATACATGCTGCACCTCGAAATCGCCAAGCGCAGGATGATGAAATATGGTGGTATTTCGAGTTTGATTGGTTCTTACATTCCTCTCCCGTTCTACTATCTCTAGCAGCTCCTGACTGAGATATTTGGAAGGCAGGAGTTAGTAAAATTCTACATGTTCAGAAAACATATTTGGTATTTGAATATTCAAGGAATATCCATATATCTTGCCAGAACTTGCCTGGTAGGATCCTTCATACTGATAGGCTGCCAGCACATAGGGCACTGAGAACTTCTTTGACACCTACACAAAACTCCCACCAATCATTAACGTACAAATATTTTGAACGCAAGACACATGGATAAAACAATGGCGATGGCAAAACAATTCTACACACGTTCAATTCAATTGAACTCTAGAATACCCTGTGGGACTTTTCACAATAGTTTCCTAATCGAGTAATAGTTTCTGGAAATTTCTGTTGTAACTTCCAATAAAGTACTATAAAACTGAAATTTCACAAGTCATAGTATCAACTTTCACTTGTCATATCGCAAAATCAACTGAAGTGTTGCAAACATTGTGGGTATGTACATCTCATATTTATTATACATACAAAATGTGTGAAAGTTATGGTTCCATGGTAGAGTAGTCCTTCCACTAACGAAAACAAAAATTTATGGAGTTATGGTATGCATGTAGTTTATGCTCTTCATTTTGGACCAAAAATATGTAACTACTGAAATTGGCCATGTGAAAATTACATCAGTTGATAGGTAGGCAAAAATATTTGAACACTATATTTTTTTTTCATTTACTGATTTAAAATGTACAGAACCACTGACAGAAATAAATATCACTGAGAACAGTACAGACATCTATTCAGGAACAAGCAGACCTCTCAACAATTCATCAAGTACTATTGACAACGCAGAAACAAATCCTACCGGAGTTGCACCCAGGAGAGAAAGGTGTACAAGGAGAAAACAATTAAGAGTTGGCCTAGCTTATCTTGAATGCACGGCAAAAATTTGGTAACCTACTTGAACAATTAAGTGATATATGAGTGGTTCATATAAAACAGCTTATACCAAGAAGGAGAAGAGTAAAGGTTATTTCAGATCAATTCCATTTCCACATGAATCTAACAGAAGACAAGCAGATTTCATAGTTCTAATAACCATTAGATCCGTGAGCATATGGTTCCAGATGGAAATAGGTACAGTGCACAGCATAAATACAAGGTAACAGCAAGTGGTGAGATAAATAATAGAGTTAGTGCCATACCATTCAAGAATGCATTGGAGATGGAACTCATGTTTGCAACCAGTCAACTGTAGCACAGAAGAAATCATAAGGAAAGGGTTATAAGTTGACCTCAGTTAGCAAACAAAATACCGTAATTAAAGAAATGGCATCATACTGCGGAAGGATCACTCTCACAGAAAGCCTCAAGGCAAATGCTACATGCATCATCGCATGCATCCTGAACCCCACCCTCTACAAAGGCTGCAGGTGATGTCAAACTCTCCATCTTGGCCTTCTCATCAGTTTCAGAAGCCATTGAAACAGCACTGATATCTAGAAATGGGCAAAAAAAAAAAAGGACTCGGAGTTAACACTTGAATAGATCATAGCTCTAGTGACTTGTAGATGAAAAGAGAACATGTTCACTGTGACGTAAGAAAGCAGATCATAACAGCAAAATGCAAAGACAAAAGTTAGTATACATGTTGTATAGCCGTATCCAGGAAGAAATGGTGCAACTATGTTTAGTGAAACTAGATAAATTACATTATAAACCAAGTAAAAAAAACAATCCAAATATGCAAAACAAGATCCACTTTACCAGGCACCTTGTTTCATTTCAAGTGGAATGGGCTAATATTAACTACACAATAAGAATTGGCCATTTTACTAGAAAGACAAATAGGCAACAAAGGTAACAACCGATAGCGTGTGTGGTGTTGCGTTTGCATTCAACAATATTCCATAGAGGAGCTGAACCACCAAGTACCAAAAAGATAAAAGTAGAGCAAAGTATGTTGTCCAAGGAGTTACATATTGCATAACAAATTCTCTAACAGAACGCTACTAAACAACTTCATCTAAAATGAAGACCACTCTGTTGGAACAATCTAACCATCCAAATAGCACAACAAAATGACAAACTGAATGGCGGCCAAAAGCACGTTGTCCATTCAAGACAAGAAATGAAACAACAGGAGAAGACAAATGATTCCATAATATTATCACATGAAAACACACACAGTACTAGTCAAACAAATAGGAAATAAGAAGGCGTTGTTCAAATTTTTAAAGAAAACAAACGATATTTGTCGTGAAAAAAAAAACACTGGGGTGGCACTCGGATAAAATAACAATATCCGAAAATCAGACCGATTTCTTGAACATGTTTGCACGAAATTAACCATACATAGTCAGTTAGTTCAAAGCCCGCTATGGTACGGGCAGTAAAGGTATTTCCACAAGCCACAAGTAAAGCAGCACTAGGATACTCCTCCCATCACATAAGACTTATGTGATCCCTGATCAGAACTTGGCTATGGCAAGAGGGCCACTATTTATTTAGTTAGTAGAGGCTGAATGAGCAGCAGTTGTCCCAAATTAAGTAGCCCCCAGTCTGAGATCAAACCAAACATAAACCCACAACACAGCCCATAAACCTGCCCCAGAGAGTAGCCGCCGCCGCCGCCGCCGCCTAGTGAACTCAACTCTACGCGGAACGCCCAGTCCCACCCGAATCACGATCCAAGGTACCCCTGAATCTGTGCTCTCAGCCCGCGCCACACTATACCTATACAAAACCAAAATCCCCAGACTGCAAAGCAAAATACGCAGCACATCCTAGCGAGAGAAGCGGCAATTATCAGAAATCCAAGGCCGATTCGCGGCAAACCGAAGAAGAAAGGAAAACCCCAATTAAATTCCAGAACTAGTATGAGAAGGAATTCGCGCTGAGGCCCAGACTCCTACTACCTACCACATCCGCTGGAATTATCCCGTGTCCAGACCCCGCGACCAGAACGAAACCCTAGCAGCGTGTCCGAGCTCTTGGTCTCCCCGAATCCGGCGACGGGTCGCCGTCCGATCACACGCCGCGACGACGAACGAAAAGGGGGTGGGGGGACGACGAGCGGGGGGTGGTGGTTCCCGATCTTACCAGGAAGGCCGAGACGCCGGCGGGGCGGGCCGATCCGGTCCGATTCGATGCGTGGAGGAGCACGGAACCCTCTCTCTCTGTCCGTGAAGGAGACGGTGGGGAAAGGGAAGGGGAAAGCAATTGCGAACAAGCGCGTGCGTCGTCTCCACTCGGCCCCCACCCTCGCAGTGGGCCCCGCTCCTGCCACCACCTCACCTCGCCACCCTCTGACGCGCTGTTAGTGAACCACTGACTGGTAGGTCGGACCTGTGAGAGGGCCCCACGCGTCGGTGGCAAGTGGACGATATCTGGGCAGCCGGGTGGGAAAGTGGGGCAGGAGGTCTCGAGAGTGAGACAAGCGGGTCGCATTTTAAGTACGTCTTGACCGCTCCTTCGCCAGCTCGCATCGTCTACCCGCGCGCGCTGGGGCCCGCTCCGCGTCGGGTCGTGTCAGTGGGCTTGGCGTTGTGGGGTAGGTGGATGGAGACGGTGGGAGTGTCTGTCTAGTTTTCCTTTTTGCGGTGAGAGCTGGGCCACACCTGGCAGTGGGACTGGACTTGTGGTGGGTGGGCACGGGATTCGAGCGGTAACGGCACGTCGGCGGCCACAGCCGGCCACCGTCTCCGTGGATAATGTAAGAAATAATGCCACGGTGGGTGGATGACAGTGGGACCAACCGGAGACTAGACGCGCCATTACGCTGGACCTCATGTGCTAACACGTTTTGTCTCCTCCATGTTCTCTTCGCTATCTTTGTTTGTTTTATTTTTTCAACGACAACGTACGTGTCGCACTCGTACATTGCGCCCGACTGCAATGTAGGTGTCGCAAATGCGCTTGGAGGGCAAAACAACATGGTTTGGCCAAATTTTCAGTTTATGTACAATACGAGATGCATAAAAAAATATTTTTAGAAAAAATGGATTTTATCTTATTTATATTAGGTACTAGTGCTTAAGAAAATGATTGGTTTATTTACTTGAGCACTTTTGTAAACACCATGCATTATACTAGTATATTGTCTTAGTGAGCAAATGGACTGGCTAGGGTGGGCCCACGCCACATGTATACTCTTTTTTTAGAACAAATATTGGCTTCAAAGGGCATAATGTTGCACTCATTAAGCTCGCTGGATATGCATCTTACAAGGAGGGCCTTAAATAAAAATGCAACTTCATCCTCACACTGAGTCCACCTACAAATTCTAGTTGAGGAAGCCTCGTGCGGCCATCAACGTCAGCACCAGGGACGTTATCACTTGATGCAAAGACAGTTAGGGTCATGGGCGGATGCAAAATCTAAGATTTTTTTACTACCCCAAATAATTTCTTGGCCAGAGGCTTTTCAAGTCATACTAGTTGAATGCTCGTGCTTCGCCACGGTAAATTTTAATTATATTGAAGCAACCGCGTTGCATGGAGGTGAGTATGCTCTGAATTTTCTCGAGATTTAAGCTTAATATACGAGGATTGAAGATTCCCCACATTATTTATGCCTAAGAATTTTTAAGAAATTGTACCATAATAGTGTATAGCAACACGTAATAATCTTTTTGTATGCAATCATGTTTTAACATGTAATTTTGTCTTTAATAATTATTTAGATAAATAATTGTATGTTTCTATAAGAATCAACTTATAGTTATATCCTAATCACTCTAAAAAAAGTTATATCCTTATCCAACTGAAAATGCAAATGACTAAGATATGAAGACAAAGGTATTGATCGAATCATTAATGTAACACACAATGTCCCGAGGGTTGTGTCGTCGCGATATGGCGCGTGAACCCTCATATCCCAAGACGGTTTAATGGTCGGGTTCATATATATCACCAATACGATGGGTCTGCATGTTGGCCCGCTAAGTTTTGGCTTTCTTTGTTTTGGGAAATAATATTCAGAAATATTCAGCTCCGCTTTCTCGCAATAAGTTTTGCTTGGTCATGTTGCTTGCATACACTGCTAAAAACTTACACTCAAATAGGTCATCATTCCAACATAAGTAACACACTCCTCGGCCCCAATAAACACTTTCTTCCCTGCAACTTCGCTCAAACTATTGTGGTGTTACTGCAACCACTTTCAAGATAGCTTCCATTAGTTGGATCAAACTCTTCCCTTGCCGCACGACCTTTCATGCCCTAGTATGTATACCACGTTTCCACTACATGGAACCCCTCTCCCTCTCCCTCCCTCCCTCCCTCCCTCTCTCTCTCTCTCTCTCTCTCCCCTACCACTCTCTCTCAACTCCATATAAAAAATTCCATCTCAACACCACTTCACCATGACTGGTTCACCCCTCCCTCTCCTGACTCGGACACGGAAGATAGCGTGTCAACAATTGATCAAATGAGCGAAAACCTTTAATATCTTCACCGAGAGAGTTTACATGGAAGACATATTTGTCTAGTCATGTCGAACCGTCCTTGAGAACGACACATGTTTGTTGTCCAAGACGAGCTCAACCTTGGTAGTTGACATGTTTTAATCACATCGAGCACTATCTCATGAGAGGTTTGTACACCGACGGTAGGTTCAATCGGGTCGGTGAATTAAGTCGATGATACGAGTGCACAGGGGTCCTAGGTTTTTAGGATCCCCACAAGGTCCTAGTGGACTACGCTTATTGACAAGGAAATATATTCAAAACATCTAAACTACTCGAACGAACAACAGTAAAAGATTTGCTATTGCTTCCCTAGCGTGAAAACGCAAAAACATCATGAAATATCATGAGATGACAGGATATACTTGTACGTAACCGTTCCTCTTCCAATTGCAAATATACAGTAATTCTATTTTTTGGGAAAATATGAACTAATTCGATGATAGCATTGCTCGTTGATAATATGAAAAATGATCACATAACAAAATCAACAAGTTTTTTTACTCCTTCCATTTTCGCAAATTAATTTGCCTAAAGCAGACTTTTGTAAATTGTTCCAACTTCTTGTTTTGTATTCGTATTTGTGTTGAAATGTTGTGTGCATCTTAGTTATGCATAGGTTAGGAATTTTTGAGTAATAAAACATTTTATCCAAAAACAACATTGGCGCTGCCATGCTCGTTACCGTTCTTGCCGTGCTCAACGACATGGGCACATGGCCGCACACCCATCTTCACCACGACCCTATACGCCAAGGTCGCCAATGCAGCCTGCACCAGCCACCGGCAAACCCACAACTGGACATACGCAACCGTTGGCACCAAATACCCAATCCTATTATGCCTCCCTTAATCAGTCTCATCACACTCTCCGTGAGCTCAACCCGCAAAACTGATCGCCAGATGGCACTCCTGTAGTTCAAGCCCAACTTAACTGACCCTATGCACCATCTTCACACATGCATGGACAAACGCCACCTCGTCATGTACTGAAAACCTAAAGAACCTGACACATATGTACTTGTCGGGTGCAGCTTCAGCATTCTCGCCTGCGAGGTCCTGGGAATAATAGACAGCCTCAAGAAAAGTGTGGAAGATCAAGATGTGCAAGAACAACCTCACCGCGAGCTCCCACTTGAGCTCGCGAAGCTCATGATGGGGCGGGAGTCGACCTCTCCCTTAACCAGCTAAGCGGCATAACCCTGGCGTCGCTAGCCGAGCTTAGGAACTTCAAGGTGATTATCCAGCTCTGCCAAAGGAAGCAATCTTAGCATTGTAGTCCTTATCAATGGTGTCTCATTGGATGGCCGCCGGCATGAGCCCCTTGGAGGCACTGAGCGTAAGCCGCCAGGCCAGTCCAACTCTGATTCTCTTCCGCCGGAGGGCCTGTTAGGCTCCGGCGGTTTGTCAACGAGGTAGACGTCGAGGCCAAAGCGCGTGATAAGATGCTAGATTGCTAAAGACGGGGAACCCGGGGCCATCACCGCCACGCCTCAGCGAACCTGGCACTGGCAGAGATCTGTTTCAGTGAGTACCTCGTTAGTTCCCCTGTCATTAAGCACGTTAGCATACCCGAACATCTCAGGTTCTCGGCCTCCTGGGGCTCTAGGCCGGGTGTCCTCCCGAACTAACCCATCGGCGGATCACGAGCAAACATGAGAGTGACGATGCATAGGCAGGCGTGCTCTAAAAAAAGATGTACATGCACGACCTACGTGCTGAATTAGACGTCTGACTATCATTCAGGACTGGCCCACGCGAATGGGGCGGCATCAGCATCGTGGTGGTGGGAGAGGAAGGGCATCAGCCGCTCCCACTCGTGTGCCATCGCCGCCTGGATATTTCAACAGGTGAGGCCAAAGTGGTGAGGAGAGAGGCATGGCAGCGGCCGCGGGTAGGAGTGAGCTGCAAGGGCCGACGCACTTTGTCGTCGGCGTGAGGATATGAGTCGGCCTTTGGGTTTGTTTTCACGTAGTGCCGCGATATTTCTCCGGCGCCGGATGCGCCATGTATTCTTCCATGCGGTGATTGGAGGTTGGGGCGATCGTACTAACCATCGCAAATTGGTTTAGATTCGCTAGTAATCAGGTGGTGTTTCAGTGTTTTGTGCATGCGCTGGTTGCTAATAGAAAGCGTGAGTTGTTGGAAATAAAGTGCATCTACAATGGTAGACGCTAATCTAGACGATTAAGTGCACAAATCTCAGAAAATCGAATTATTACTAAGCGCTTTAGTTTCCAACGCTGGGCGCTTATCTGGGTCGCTAGCAAAATAAAGCAAGCTACGCTACCGATCTTTCTCCCCAACGCGTAAAATCAAGCGCCCCTACCAGATACGTTTTAAGTTGGTTGAGGAAAGTCAGGTTAGCTCCTTTTCTAGCGCCGGCCTCCAGTCAAGTTCGATCGGCAGGAATAAATCTGGCGAAGCGCTCGACTCCTGCTTTTGCGCTCGGCTCATGCTGATACGTCTCCGACGTATCGATAATTTCTTGTGTTCCATGCCACATTATTGATGATATCTACATGTTTTATACACACTTTATGTCATTATCATGCGTTTTCCGGAACTAACCTATTGACGAGATGCCGAAGGGCCAGTTGTTGTTTTCTGCTGTTTTTGGTTCCAGAAATCCTAGTAAGGAAATATTCTCGGAATCGGATGAAATCAAGGCCCAGCATCCTATTTTTCCACGAAGCTTCAAGAACACCCGAGAGTCGCCAGAGGGGGGCCACTGGGCCCCCAGACGATAGCCCGGCGTGGCCTAGGGGGGGGGGCCCTAGCGTGTCGTCGCCCCGTTGACCTTCTGATGCCGCCTCTTCGCCTGTAAGAAGCCCCTCGACCTAAAACCTCGATACGGAAAAGCCACGGTACGAGAAACCTTCCAGAGCCGCCGCCATCGCGAAGCCAAGATCTGGGGGATAGGAGTCTCTGTTCCGGCACGCCGCCGGGACGGCGAAGTGCCCCCGGAAGGCTCCTCCATCGACACCACCGCCATCTTCATCAACGCTGATGTCTCCCATGAGGAGGGAGTAGTTATCCATCGAGGCTCGGGGCTGTACCGGTAGCTATGTGGTTAATCTCTCTCCTATGTGCTTCAATACAATAATCTCATGAGCTGCCTTACATGATTGAGATTCATATGATGATGCTTGTAATCTAGATGTCATTATGCTAGTCAAGTGGGTTTTACTTATGTGATCTCCGGAGACTCCTTGTCCCACGTGTGTAAAGGTGACAGTGTGTGCACCGTGTGAGTCTCTTAGGCTATATTTCACAGAATACTTATTCATTGTTATGAATGGCATAGTGAAGTGCTTATTTATATCCCTTTATGATTGCAATGTGTTTTGTATCACAATTTATCCATGTGCTACTCTAGTGATGTTATTAAAGTAGTTTATTCCTCCCGCACGGTGTAATGGTGACGAGTGTGTGCATCCGTGTTAGTACTTGGCGTAGGCTATGATTATGATCTCTTGTAGATTATGAAGTTAACTATTGCTATGATGGTATTGATGTGATCTATTCCTCCTACATAGTGTGAAGGTGACAGTGTGCATGCTATGTTAGTACTTGGTTTAGTTGTGTTGATCTGTCATGCACTCTAAGGTTATTTAATATGAACATTGAATATTGTGGAGCTTGTTAACTCCGGCATTGAGGGTTCGTGTAATCCTACGCAATTAGTGGTGTTCATCATCCAACAAGAGAGTGTATAGTATGCATTTATCTATTCTGTTATGTGATCAAAGTTGAGAGTGTCCACTAGTGAAAGTCTAATCCCTAGGCCTTGTTCCTAAATACTGCTATCGCTGCTTGTTTACTCGTTTTATCATGCGTTACTACTGCTGCGTTACTACTGCTCATACTTATTTATACCACTTGTATTTCACTATCTCTTCGCCGAACTAGTGCACCTATTAGGTGTGTTGGGGACACAAGAGACTTCTAGCTTTGTGGTTGCAGGGTTGCATTAGAGGGATATCTTTGACCTCTTCCTCCCTGAGTTCGGTAAACCTTGGGTGATCCACTTAAGGGAAACTTGCTGCTGTTCTACAAACCTCTGCTCTTGGAGGCCCAACACTGTCTACAAGAATAGAAGCACCCGTAGACATCAAGCTATTTTCTGGCGCCGTTGCCGGGGAGGAAAGGTAAAAGGTACTCACACTCCGGATCTTGGCTACTAAGCTATTTTCGCCGTTGTAAGTACTCGAAGCTATTTCCTTTAGATCCTGCAATTGCATCTTTTTGTTTCTTGTTTACACTAGTTTGGCATAATGGACAACAATGAGCTTCTTATTCTATTTCCTGATTTAAGACATGGATGGTTTGATGCGAAAATTAAAAAACCTATGGAACATATTAGTATGAACGCTTTGAACACCATTGTTGCTAATGATATGGAAAATTCTAAGCTTGGGGAAGCTGGTTTTCATGATCTTTTTAGTCCCCCAAGCATTGAGGAGAAAATTTTCTTTGATGATACTTTGCCTCCTATTTATGATGATTATAATGATAGTGGTCTTTTGGTGCCGCCTACTATGGAGAGTAAATTTTATTGTGATTATACTATGCCTCCTATATTTGATGATGAGAATAATAATGATAGCTACTTTGTTGAATTTGCTCCCACTACAACTAATAAAATTGATTATGCTTATGTGGAGAGTAATAATTTTATGCATGAGACTCATGATAAGAATGCTTTATGTGATAGTTATATTGTTGAGTTTGCTCATGTTGCTACTGAAATTTATTATTAGAGAGGAAAATATGGTTGTAGAAATTTTCATGTTACTAAAATGCCTCTCTATGTGCTGAAATTTTTGAAGCTACACTTGTTCTATCTTCCTATGTTTGTTACTTTGCTCTTCATGAACTTGTTTATTTACAAGACTCCTATGCATAGGAAGCATGTTAGATTTAAATTTGTTTTTAATTTGCCTCTTGATGCTCTCTTTTGCTTCAACTACTATTTCTTGCGAGTGCATCATTAAAACTGCTGAGCCCATCTTAATGGCTATAAAGAAAGAACTTCTTGGGAGATAACCCATGTGTTTATTTTGCTACAGTACCTCTATTTTATATTTGTGTCTTGGAAGTTGTTACTACTGTAGCAACCTCTCCTTATCTTAGTTTTGTGCATTGTTGTGCCAAGTAAAGTCGTTGATAGTAAGGTTCATACTAGATTTGGATTATCGCGCAGAAACAGATTTCTTTGCCGTCACGAATCTGGGTCTAATTCTCTCGTAGGTAACTCAGAAAATTATGCCAATTTACGTGAGTGATCCTCGATATGTACGCAACTTTCATTCAATTTGGGCATTTTCATCTGAGCAAGTCTGGTGCCTCAATAAAATTCGTCTTTACGGACTGTTCTGTTTTAACAGATTCTGCCTTTTATTTCGCATTGCCTCTTTCGCTGTGTTGGATGGATTTCTTTGTTCCATTACCTTCCAGTAGCTTTGGGCAATATCCAGAAGTGTTAAGAATGATCGTGTCACCTCTGAACATGTGAATGTTTAATTATGCACTAACCCTCTAATGAGTTTGTTTCGAGTTTGGTGTGAAGGAAGTTTTCAAGGGTCAAGAGAGGAGGATGATATACTATGATCAAGAAGAGTGAAAAGTCTAAGCTTGGGGATGCTCCCTTGGTTCATCCCTGCATATTTCAAGAAGACTCAAGCATCTAAGCTTGGGGATGCCCAAGGCATCCCCTTCTTCATCGACAAAATTATCAGGTTCCTTCTCTTGAAACTATATTTTTATTGGGTCACATCTTATGTACTTTACTTGGAGCGTCTGTGTGCTTTTGTTTTTGTTTTTGTTTGAATAAATGCTTGTGTGGGAGAGAGACACGCTCCGCTGGTTCATATGAACACATGTGTTCTTAGCTTTTATTTTTCATGGCGAAGGTTGAAACTGCTTCGTTAATTGTTATATGATTGGAAACGGAAAATGCTACATGTGGTAATTGGTAGAATGTCTTGAATAACTTGATACTTGGCAATTGTTGTGCTCATGTTTAAGCTCTTGCATCATATACTTTGCACCTATTAATGAAGAAATACATAGAGCTTGCTAAAATTTGGTTTGCATAATTGGTCTCTCTAAGGTCTAGATAATTTCTAGTAAAGAGTTTGAACAACAAGGAAGACGGTGTAGAGTCTTATAATGTTTACAATATGTCTTTTATGTGAGTTTTACTGCACCGGTTCATCCTTGTGTTTGTTTCAAATAACCTTGCTATCCTAAGCCTTGTATCGAGAGGGAATACTTCTCATGCATCCAAAATCCTTGAGCCAACCACTATGCCATTTGTGTCCACCATACCTACCTACTACATGGTATTTCTCCGCCATTCCAAAGTAAATTGCTTGAGTGCTACCTTTAAATAATTCAAAATTTATCACCTCTGATTTGTGTCAATGTTTTATAGCTCATGAGGAAGTATGTGGTGTTTATCTTTCATTCTTGTTGGGCAACTTTCACCAATGGACTAGTGGCTTCATCCGCTTATCCAATAATTTTGCAAAACGAGCTGGCAATGGGATTCCCAGTCCCAAATTAATTAACCTAAATAGACACTCCTCCATGGTATGTGATTGTTGGACGGCACCCGAAGGATTCGGTTAGCCATGGCTTGAGAAAGCAAAGGTGGGGAGGAGTGTCATCATAATAAAACTAAAATAAAAGGCACTCCTTCATGGTATGAGATTGTTGGCAGGCACCCGAGGATTCGGATAGCCATGGTTTGTGAAAGAAAGGTTGGAAGGAGTGCCACCCAAAAATAAAAATAATTCATGGGAGCCGCTCTTTGAAGGTTTGTCTGGCAAGGGGGTTAGAGTGCCCACTACCATTCGTTGACAACAACAAACACCTCTCAAAATTTTACTTTTATGCTCTCTTTATGTTTTCAAAATAAAAGCTCTAGCACAAATATAGCAATCGATGCTTTCCTCTTCGAAGGGCCCTTCTTTTACTTTTATTGTTGAGTTAGTTCACCTATTTCTCTCCACCTCAAGAAGCAAACACTTGTGTGAACTGTGCATTGATTCCTACATACTTGCATATTGCACTTGTTATATTGCTTTGCATTGACAAACTATCATTGAGATATACATGTTACAAGTTGAAAGCAACCGCTGAAACTTAATCTTCTTTTGTGTTGCTTCAATACCTTTACTTTGATTTATTGCTTTATGAGTTAACTCTTATGCAAGACTTATTGATGCTTGTCTTGAAAGTACTATTCATGAAAAGTCTTTGTTGTATGATTCATTTGTTTACTCATGTCATTACCATTGTTTTGATCGTTGCATTCATTACATATGCTTACAATAGTATGATCAAGGTTATGATGGCATGTCACTCCAGAAATTATCTTTGTTATCGTTTACCTGCTCGGGACGAGCAGAAACTAAGCTTGGGGATGCTGATACGTCTCCGACGTATCGATAATTTCTTGTGTTCCATGCCACATTATTGATGATATCTACATGTTTTATACACACTTTATGTCATTATCATGCGTTTTCCGGAACTAACCTATTGACGAGATGCCGAAGGGCCAGTTGCTGTTTTCTGCTGTTTTTGGTTCCAGAAATCCTAGTAAGGAAATATTCTCGGAATCGGATGAAATCAAGGCCCAACATCCTATTTTTTCACGAAGCTTCCAGAACACCCGAGAGTCGCCAGAGGGGGGCCACTGGGCCCCCAGACGATAGCCCGGCGCGGCCTAGGGGGGCGCGCCCCCCTAGCGTGTCGTCGCCCCGTTGACCTTCTGACGCCGCCTCTTCGCCTATAAGAAGCCCCTCGACCTAAAACCTCGATACGGAAAAGCCACGGTACGAGAAACCTTCCAGAGCCGCCGCCATCGCAAAGCCAAGATCCGGGGACAGAGTCTCCGTTCCGCACGCCGCGGGACGGGAAAGTGCCCCCGGAAGGCTCCTCCATCGACACCACCGCCATCTTCATCAACGTTGATGTCTCCCATGAGGAGGGAGTAGTTCTCCATCGAGGCTCGGGGCTGTACCGGTAGCTATGTGGTTAATCTCTCTCCTATGTGCTTCAATACAATAATCTCATGAGCTGCCTTACATGATTGAGATTCATATGATGATGCTTGTAATCTAGATGTCATTATGCTAGTCAAGTGGGTTTTACTTATGTGATCTCCGGAGACTCCTTGTCCCACGTGTGTAAAGGTGACAAGTGTGTGCACCGTGTGAGTCTCTTAGGCTATATTTCACGTAATACTTATTCACCGTTATGAATGGCATAGTGAAGTGCTTATTTATATCCCTTTATGATTGCAATGTGTTTTGTATCACAATTTATCCATGTGCTACTCTAGTGATGTTATTAAAGTAGTTTATTCCTCCCGCACGGTGTAATGGTGACAAGTGTGTGCATCCGTGTTAGTACTTGGCGTAGGCTATGATTATGATCTCTTGTAGATTATGAAGTTAACTATTGCTATGATGGTATTGATGTGATCTATTCCTCCTACATAGTGTGAAGGTGACAGAGTGTGCATGCTATGTTAGTACTTGGTTTAGTTGTGTTGATCTGTCATGCACTCTAAGGTTATTTAATATGAACATTGAATATTGTGGAGCTTGTTAACTCCGGCATTGAGGGTTCGTGTAATCCTACGCAATTAGTGGTGTTCATCATCCAACAAGAGAGTGTATAGTATGCATTTATCTATTCTCGTTATGTGATCAAAGTTGAGAGTGTCCACTAGTGAAAGTCTAATCCCTAGGCCTTGTTCCTAAATATCGCTATCGCTGCTTGTTTATCGTTTCTATCGCGTTACTATCGCTGCGTTACTACTCGCTCATACTTATTTATACCACTTGTATTTCACTATCTCTTCGCCGAACTAGTGCACCTATTAGGTGTGTTGGGGACACAAGAGACTTCTAGCTTTGTGGTTGCAGGGTTGCATTAGAGGGATATCTTTGACCTCTTCCTCCCTGAGTTCGGTAAACCTTGGGTGATCCACTTAAGGGAAACTTGCCGCCGTTCTACAAACCTCTCGCTCTTGGAGGCCCAACACTGTCTACAAGAATAGAAGCACCCGTAGACATCAAGCTATTTTCTGGCGCCGTTGCCGGGGAGGAAAGGTAAAAGGTACTCACACTCCGGATCTTGGCTACTAAGCTATTTTCGCCGTTGTAAGTACTCGAAGCTATTTCCTTTAGATCCTGCAATTGCATCTTTTTGTTTCTTGTTTACACTAGTTTGGCATAATGGACAACAATGAGCTTCTTATTCTATTTCCTGATTTAAGACATGGATGGTTTGATGCGAAAATTAAAATACCTATGGAACATATTAGTATGAACGCTTTGAACACCATTGTTGCTAATGATATGGAAAATTCTAAGCTTGGGGAAGCTGGTTTTCATGATCTTTTTAGTCCCCCAAGCATTGAGGAGAAAATTTTCTTTGATGATACTTTGCCTCCTATTTATGATGATTATAATGATAGTGGTCTTTTGGTGCCGCCTACTATGGAGAGTAAATTTTATTGTGATTATACTATGCCTCCTATATTTGATGATGAGAATAATAATGATAGCTACTTTGTTGAATTTGCTCCCACTACAACTAATAAAATTGATTATGCTTATGTGGAGAGTAATAATTTTATGCATGAGACTCATGATAAGAATGCTTTATGTGATAGTTATATTGTTGAGTTTGCTCATGTTGCTACTGAAATTTATTATTAGAGAGGAAAATATGGTTGTAGAAATTTTCATGTTACTAAAATGCCTCTCTATGTGCTGAAATTTTTGAAGCTACACTTGTTCTATCTTCCTATGTTTGTTACTTTGCTCTTCATGAACTTGTTTATTTACAAGACTCCTATGCATAGGAAGCATGTTAGATTTAAATTTGTTTTTAATTTGCCTCTTGATGCTCTCTTTTGCTTCAACTACTATTTCTTGCGAGTGCATCATTAAAACTCGCTGAGCCCATCTTAATGGCTATAAAGAAAGAACTTCTTGGGAGATAACCCATGTGTTTATTTTGCTACGAGTACCTCTATTTTATATTTGTGTCTTGGAAGTTGTTACTACTGTAGCAACCTCTCCTTATCTTAGTTTTGTGCATTGTTGTGCCAAGTAAAGTCGTTGATAGTAAGGTTCATACTAGATTTGGATTATCGCGCAGTAAACAGATTTCTTTGCCGTCACGAATCTGGGTCTAATTCTCTCGTAGGTAACTCAGAAAATTATGCCAATTTACGTGAGTGATCCTCAGATATGTACGCAACTTTCATTCAATTTGGGCATTTTCATCTGAGCAAGTCTGGTGCCTCAATAAAATTCGTCTTTACTGGACTCGTTCTGTTTTAACAGATTCTGCCTTTTATTTCGCATTGCCTCTTTCGCTGTGTTGGATGGATTTCTTTGTTCCATTACCTTGCAGTAGCTTTGGGCAATATCCAGAAGTGTTAAGAATGATCGTGTCACCTCTGAACATGTGAATGTTTAATTATGCACTA